>NC_092877.1:174893889-175131389 GCF_028372415.1 Notamacropus eugenii | reverse complement strand
GAGGAGATATGAAGAGACAGAATGGGGTAAATTATCATACATAAATGAGGCAAGGAAAAGATTTCACAATAGAGGGGAAGAGGGGGGAGGAGAGAGGGAAGAGAGAACATTATTCTCATCAGATTTGGCTTAAGGAGGGAATAACAAACACAGTCAATTGGGTATCTTGCCCTACAGGAAAGTAAGAGGGAAGGGGATAAGGGAAGATGGAATGATAGAAGGGAGGGCAGATTGGGGAAGAGGGTAGTCAGAAGCAAACACTTTTGAAAAGCGACAGGGTCAAAGTTAAAAACAGAGTAAGTGGGGGCAGGATAGGATGGGGGGAGATATAGTTAGTCTTTCACAATATGACTATCATGGAAATGTTTTTGCATAATTGCATATGTATAATCTATATTGAATTGGTTGCCTTCTCAATGACGGTGGGTGGAGAGGAAAGAAGAAAGAGCATTGGGAACACAAAAGTTTTAAAAATAAATGTTAAAAAATGTTAAAAACTGGGAAATATGGTATATAGGCAATGGGGTATAGAAATCTATTTTGCCCTACAATGAAGTAAGGGGGAGAAGTATAAGGTGGGGGGGGAGATGAAAAGGAGGACAGACTGGGGGAAGGGGTAATCAGAATCCATGCCATATCAGGGTGGGGGGAAGGGAGAGATGGAAAGAAAATTTGGAACTCAATATCTTGTGGAAATGATTGTAGAAAAGTAAAAATTAGTTAACTAATTTAAAAAAAGAAAATAGAGCTTATGCCTGATTGTGACATATTTCATTATATATTTATAACTCATTATCTTTACCTAATTAAGTTGGTAGAAATGGTTGAACAACCAAAAAATAGGTGTTGAGATGTGCAGCTGCTACTGCTCTTGTTTTCTATGGATTACTAAATCACTCAGCTCTTAATGTTACCTAACCTGAATATGTATAAAGCATCATCTTCAGTTTTCTAGTGCAAACTCAATGAAAGGTTGAAGAGAAAACTGTATGCTGATTTTACAACTCAAAATTGTTAAGATAATCACCTTAAATGATATGTTCAAAGGAAAGTCAATGAAATAAAGAGAATGAAGAAGTTTGTGAACATAGCAATTTATAAAAATTGCACTTAAAGTATTTTTCAGTCCTTTAAGTTTATGTGATAATGGGAAATCAGTTTTTTCAAAGGTTCGCAAAAAATTAACATTCAAGTAAAGCTATTGCATCCTCTTTTTGGTATCAGAATTAAAGTTGGCATTACAATATAATCATAGTCTTAAGAATGTCTTTTATTCAAATCTAGAGTATAAATGAACACATAGTACTTGACTGACTGTTTTATCAGAAACTTACAATCATTTTATAGTTTTAAAATATGAAAAATAAACTTTGAAATAAGTAAGCATGCACTTCTGGGATTTAAAAAAAAAGTAGTTTTAAAAGGATACTTACAAGGTCTTATTTGTTATCCTACTTATTCTAAAGCAATTCACTTTTAAGTTAATGAATATGGGTTTCATAAGGCTGGTGGGGGGGTGGTAGTGGTGGTTTGGTGATTGGAGTGGTTGGTGGAGAGAATCCATATTAGATTACTCTCTTCATTTAACACTCTTCTCTAAGGGTCTGAAGGTTCTTTGAAAAAAATGGAATTTTTCTCTTTCATCAAATTAAATGGAGTAGAACATACCCTCAAGGCAGTTTTTAAAATACTAAAAGATCAAACAAAAGCAATTACCCGTAATTTGGTTTGTAAGGCTTAAAAGAAAGAGCATATTGAGAAGCTATTTCAGATTTAAGTCACCATAAGTCAGCATAAGACTTAAGCCTCAATTAGCACATTCATGTTGAAGAACCTACTAAAACATTAACTAAATCAAGTCGATTCCAAAATTCTACCTGTAGAAAAAACATGCCCTTTAAATTACAATCTAACACTATCTTTGAAACAGGCATTTATTTTATCTGCTGATGATCAGGGACTTGCCACCTTTTGATCTAGACTCTTTCATTTACTACCTGGCTTATGTCAGACAAGATCAAATGAATTAACGTAGGCAGAGTGCTTTACAGACACTAAAGAGCTATATAAATGCTTTCTATTAATATAGGGTAGCTGGGTTACTGGATGAATAAAATATTGGGCTTGGCACCAGGAAGACCTGAGTTAAAATTCAGCCTCAAGTACTTGCTAAGCTACATAAGTGGGCAAATCATAATCTCTCACCCAGTTTCCTTATCTGTAAAATGAGGATAATACTAACAACTTCCCAGGGTTATTATGAGGATCAAACGAGATGACATGTTTGGTAAAGCTTAAAGTGCTATATACATATGATCATCACCATCATCATTATTAATTATTGTTATTAACCCATCGTAGGAGCTTAGAACAAGCAGCTAAATGGATGGGAAAAGTACTGGAATAGGCCATCTATCATTGTAAAACTTAACCATATCAGTGGTGGCACATCTTTTGTATTATCTTGTATTATTATTGTTTTTTTCTATCCTCTTTTGTCTGTCTCTGAGTCTCTATCCCTCTCTGTCTCTCTGTCTCTCTCTCTGTCCTGTGTCTCTGTCTCTCTTTCCCTTTATTACAGCCAGCTATGAAAGCAGAGAGGCTACCTCAATGTAGGAATGGACCAAGTAAAAAATTGTCTCTATGTAGCTACCCTACTAGGTGCTTTACCATTGCCTACCAAGCTAGCTACTATTAAATGTACTGTTTACTGAATTGTAAATGATGGAAAAACTTGGCAGATTCCTCAGAAAGGGCTTCAGCCCTCAAGGTGTTAATTCCTATTACTTTTTCTTAGCCTTCATTAGCCAAACTACTAGTTGCTCCACTACAGGATCTGGCTCCTGTACCTGAAAAAGATATCTAGAGGCCAGCGGGGTGTTTTTTTCTGGCACTCTTCAGAGAGTCACCTGGTCAGAGTGAAGATGAGGAGTTCTTCTCCACTTTTCTTACACGCTCCATGGAGTGATTCTTATGAGCAAAGGGAGAATGAGATGATTTGCTACAGTTCAAATTGACTGATCTACCACAAATTTTCTTTCAACAGCCCAACAATATCTACACATTTGCTCCATCTGCTAGGTACACTGGGAAATCAATCAAAACAAAGAAAGTTGTGCACCCGCCTCAATGCAATCCCTTGTTAACACATGGGTTAATTTTACTCAAATGGCTTAATTTGTAATTATTAATGTCTTCTGAGTGTAGTATGTTTTGGATATGGGTTGAAAGCTATCCTGCTAAAGGAAATTCCAAAGTAGTTACACTGAAACTGCTGAAAGACTTTGTAACCACATATGAATCATGGATTCTGCTGCTAAATGCCAAGCTCTTTAATTCTGAGTGACTGAATTCCACTGTAAAAAAAAGTTCTGCCCCTGGGGAATTTGAAGCAAAAAGGCCAGGGCAGCTAGGTAGACCAGTGGCTAGAGTACTGAAACTAGGACCAGGAAGACCTGAGTTCAAACCAAGATTCAGATACTTACTGGGCAAATGAAGGACTTGTGTAGAGTGATAAAAAGAATACAGTGGAGTCAGAGAACTTGAGTTCGAATTCTGCCTCTGATATTTACTAACTGTGTGATTACAGACAAATCACTGGGCCTCAGCTTTCTCATCTGTACAAAAAGGGGGGAGGAGAGTTTGAATTGATGTTCTCTGAGTTTCCTTCCCTGTCTAGATTTATAATACTATGGAAAATCTGAAGTCAATAAATATTGAAATAAATATCCCCTTTTAGGTCAAAATTCCACAAAATAATTGGAATACATACTAGACACCATCTGGCACCTGCTTAGCTTCAGATATGCTGGGCGAGTCATTTAAGCTACTTAGCCTCAGTTTTATCATCTGTAAAATTAGGATAATAATGGCACCTAACTCCCAGGGTTGTTGTAAAGATCAAATGAGATAATATTTGTAAAGTGCCTGATGCAGACTAGACCCCATATAAATATTGACTGTTAGTATTAACCTCTCTCCTCAAAGCTTCTGTCTTTTTATAAAAATTTATTAATTTTTAGATTCTGACATTCATTTCCACAAAATTTTGAGTTCCAATTTTTCTCCCCATCTCTCCTCTTCCCCCTCCCCATAATATCTTGCATTCTGATTACCCCTTCCCTCAATGTACCCTCCCTTCTCTCACACCCCACCCTTCCCTTATTCCCATCTTCTCTCTTTTCTTGCGGGGCAAGATAAATTTCTATACCCCATTACCTGTGTTTTCTATTTCCCAGTTATATGCAATAATAATTCTCAACATTCATTTCTAATATTTTGAATTCCAACTTCTCTCCCTCCCTCTCTCCCTACCTGTCTCCACTGAGAAGGCAAGCAATTCATTACTGGATATATATGTGTTGCTTTGCAAAAAGCTTCCATAATAATCATGTTGTGTAATACTAACTATATTGTCCTCTATCCTACCTTATCTCCCCCCCCCCCTTTTTTAATTCCCTCATTTGACCTTGTCCATTCCCAAAAGTGTTTACTTCTAATTACTCCCTTCTCCCATTTGCCCTCCCTTCTCTCATCCCTCGCACCCCCCTCATCCCCTCTTCTGCTACTTTCCTGTAGTGTAAGATAGATTTTCATACCAAACTTAGTGAGCATGTTATTCCTGCCTTAAGCCACATGTGGAGAGAGTAAGCTTCACTTTTCCCCTCTCATCTTCTCCCTTTTCTCCTCCATTAAACAGGACTTTTCTTATCTCTTTTATGAGTTATAGCCTGCCCCATTCCATTTTTCCCTTTCTCCTCCCAGTATTTTCCTCCCTCACCCCTTAATTTTTATTTTATTATTATTTTTTATGGATATCATCTCTTCTAATTCAACTCAACCTGTACTCTCTGTGTGTGTATATGTGTGTGTGTGTGTGTGTGTGTGTGTGTGTGTGTGTGTGTGTGTGTAATCCCTCCACCTACCCAAATATTATCTTTCCATGTAGGAATGTAAACAGTTCAGATTTAGAAAGTCTTTTATGATTTCTCTTTCCTATTTACCTTTTCATGCTTCTCTTGATTTTGGTGTTTGAAAGTCAAATGTTCTATTCAGTTCTGGTCTTTCTGTTATAAATGCTTGAAAGTCCTCTGTATCATTGAATGACCATTTATTCCCTTGAAGTATTATATTCAGTTTTGCTGGGTAGGTGAATCTTGGTTTTAATCCTAGTTTCTTTGACTTCTAGAATATCCTATTCCAAGCCCTTCAATCCTTTAAGGTTGAAGCTGCCAAATCCTGTGTCATCCTGATTGTATGTCCACAATATTTAAATTGTTTCTTTCTAGCTGCTTGCAGTATTTTCTCCTTGACCTGGGAACTCTGAAATTTGGCCACAATATTCCTAGGAGAATCTCTTTTCAGGTCTCTTTCAGGAGGTGATCAGTGGATTCTTTCAATATTTATTTTGCCCTCTGATTCTAGAATATCAGGGCAATTTTCCTTGATAATTTCATGGAAGATGACATCTAGGCTCTTTTTTTGATCATGGCTTTCAGGTAGTCCCATAACTTTTAAAGTATCTCTCCTGGATCTATTTTCCAGATCAGTTGTTTTTTTTTTTTCTTGTGAGATGTTTCACATTATCTTCTATGTTTTCAAACTTGTGATTTTGTTTTCTAACTTCTTGGTTTATATCATAGTAATAAGCTTCCCTGAACTCAATTCTCTCTTTTAAAGAATTATTTTCTTCAGTGAGCTTTTGAATCTCCTTTTCCATTTGGCTAATTCTGCTTTTTAAAGCCTCGTTCTCTTCCTTGCCTTTTTGGACCTCTTTTCCTAATTGAGTTAGCCTCTTTTTAAAGGTGTTATTTTCCTCAGGAATTTTTTGGTTCTCCTTTAGCAGGCTACTGACACTCTTTTCAAACTCTTCTATGGCCTGAGCCCATTTTATATTCATTTTTGGGGTACTGGAGGAAGAGGCCTTGACTTCCTCTGACAATATGTCTTGTTCATCCTCATCTGAAAGGATGGAAGGATACATCTGTTCACCCAGAAGGTAACTTTCTATGGTCTTATTTTTTTCCCTTTTTTGGACATTTTCCCAGCTAGTTACTTGACTTCTGAGTCCTTTGTCAGGAGGTGGGTCCTAGTGCTTCTCCTCTCCCCAGTATAGGCTGAGATTTGCATCAGCTGCTCAATTCCCCTGGGCTTTGGGTGGGTGCCGAGCTGCCACTGAGGGCTGAGGTTCAGATCAGATGCTCAGTTTTGCCAGAGGCTTTAAGCTGAGCTGCCTGGACAATGGACCCAGGCTGCTTCCTTGGCCACTGTAGCTGCCTGCCTTGCTGTGGGAACACTGTTCCTTTATCTCCCAGCTGGGAAAGCTCTCCCACACTGACCTTTGGAGCTTTCTTTGTCACATGTGAGTGGAGGAATCTGGGACCCTCCCTGATAAGAATTCTGCCCTGGAAGTCTGTTCAGGTCCTGTTCCTCCTAATGCTGCATGGCCAAGGCTGGGCTGTGCTCCACTCAGCATCCTGTGAGATAGTCCTTTCCTGTTGGCCTTCCAGGTTACCCTTGGCTATAAACCTCTTTCACTTTGTTGTTCTGTGGCTTCTGCTGCTCTAGAATTCATTGAGTCATTTTTTACAGGTATTTGTGGGCTATAGGGGAAGTGCTAGAGTATACGTGTCTTTCTACTCTGCCATCTTGGCTCTGACTCCCTTTTATTATTGCTACTGGAAATATTTGTAGTTGGTTAATCCAGGAATTTTTTAGATCAAATTGATAAATGAAGTTGACAGAGAAGTAATTGCATCTCTGTATGTAGGGTATGCTACATGCCCTGCAACAATCTCTGTTAAGAAGACTTAAGCTATTTTTTGAATATTGGGTCATGGTTTGGTTGACTCTTTATGTTCTAAGTCAGAGCAACCACATTTTGGTGAGTCTCTAGAAAAGGAAATAATGTGCATAGTAGAACCTCTTTGGGAACTAATTCTGAAGAGTTGAACATTTATTTGAGAATAGTTAAGAGCAAAATTAGACCTGTGGTCTTGGGAATTGGTGAGTGGGTGGGAAGATTCTCATACATTCATACAACTTCCCCCAGAAACTGCTAATGTCAGTCTTTGGGTAAAGGACTCACTTTAGCTCCATATCATTCTTACCCTCATGACCCAAGGAGAAATGTAATCACCTATAAACCTTGTGGCCCTGGGAAATATTTTAGACCTTGAGTTCCTAGCCCCATATAGAGAGGCAGTGGTATAACATCTAAATCCAAGAGACAGTGGCTATGGAGAAGGGTTCCACATAGGTGACTGGAGGTCTTGAAGCTCTGCTTTCTAGAGGTCTGTTGACAATTCCTAAACTTCAGTTTCCCAGATAGATCAGGACAGAAATGTCCTAGGTAGTGCTAAAAGAACAAGGCTGTGTACAAACTGTGTCCAACCTGCTCTGTAGCTAGAGTAGTAACTAAGGATTAGGCCATGATATGGCATGTCTGGGAATAAAGACCTGAAAATTACCATTTATTCTAGTGACTTATTCACCTAGTTCAAGCTCAATGAAAAAACAACCCTCTTTGTCTCTTCTTTCCTAGGAAGTCCAAACCATGTGGTGGTACAATGACTGTAGTGGACTATATAGGTTCCTGGTAGGAAGGTAGAACTCATTGGATATGGAAGAAAATTGTATAATTTTTAGAGGCTACCATGAGCAATATCTATCTATCTACCTATATATCTACCTACCTACCTATCTATCTATCTATCTATCTATCTATCTATCTATCTATCTATCTATCTATCTGTCTGTCTGTCTGTCTATCATCTATTTATCTACTAACATAGAATGTATGTATGTATATCTATATTTGCATTTTCTCTGTGACAAATAAAGGCTTTCTTGTAACCAATATTTCTTGTTGCTTAGAATAATTGAAACAGAACCCTTTCACCCTCACCTTTGGAGAGCTAGATATGAGATAAATCTGTGTTGTATTCTGAGATTTCACAAAATAAGAGTGTAGAAATATAAAAATGTATTTCTTTGGAGCTAGCTCAAAAATTGAAGAATCAGACATGACTGAATGACTGACCAGCAACAACAAACTAAAATTAACCAGGTCATCATGGAAGCCTAGAGTCTGGGTTAAACATCCTATCTCGAAAACTACAAGTGTTTCTGGAAGCAATCTTTGTGCTGAAGCATTAATAACCCACAACTCTTGTGTCATTGTATGTCCCCTAAATATTTAAGGGAAAAATTTAGGGGAAAAAATCTAGGGCTACTGGACAAGAAACCTGGGAATTCCATTTCAATGTTCCCAAAAGTGTGGGCAGAACTTTGCCAGTTGTGTTCCAAGGAGTATAGATTACAAAGTCCTGAATTATCTGGAAACAGGAGGAGGAAGGATGTACGTGTGGTTTGCAAGTGTTCACCATAGCTGCCCACAGAGCTATAAAAGTTGATTGAGTAGCTAAACAAATCTGGATTTCTTTTGTTTTACTCTTGATCTTGAGGAATCACATTGAAGAGAGACAAGGGAGTTCATGTAGATAATGAAGGAAGATGCTCTGCTAAAATTAGAACAACTGATAATTTCATCTTTCAGTAGGAAGAATTGATTTGGAGATCTGCTCTCCTAGACCTCATTGTAACCAATAAGTAAGAATTGGTAGAGGAAAAGCAAGTAGCAAGGTATGTCATCTTTGTGTGAATGTTGGGCATAACCCAGACATCAAAATCAAGAGTACAGATACAAGATAGTAACAGTAACAATAGCAGGAGATTATATAAAGTAAATTTACATAAATCATCAGCATGCCTATATATCACAAACAAAGCCCTGCAAGAATAGATAGTAAAAGATACCCCATATAAAATAACTCTACACAGTATAAAATACCCAGGAGGATACCTGTGAAAAGAAACCCAGGAACTATATAAATAAAATGATGAAAAAAATCTTTTTTTATAAAATAAAAATCAGACAAATGATTAGAGAAATATTGATTATTCATGGTTAGCCAGGGCCAATATAATAAAAATGATGATTTTCCCTAAATTAATTTGTATATTCAATATTATTAAATTAAATGACCAAAAATTATTTTACTGAATTAGGAAAAAATATGTCAAAATTCATTTGGAAGAAGAAAAGTCAATATCACAGGAAATAATGAAAAAAATGTACAGGAAGGTTGTTGAGTAGTACCAGATCATAAACTATAAGACAATAATTATCACAACTATCTGGTAATAACTAAGAATAGAAAAGTAGATCAATATGATGGAGTAGACAGACATTTTACAGTAGCAAACAAACATAATAACCTTGTATTTTATAAGGGTAAAAACAAAATTTTGGGATAAGAATAGATTATTTGGTAAAAATTGTTGGGAAAACTGGAAAGCAATATGGCAGAAATTGAACATAGACCAATATCTTATATTTTTTACTTATATTATTACTAAGGTCATAATGGATACATGTCTTAGATATAAGGAAAGCTATTACAACAAAATTAGAAGAACAGGGGACCTATTACTTATCAGACTTATGGATAAAAGAACAACTTATGAATAAACAACATATAGAGATCAAAGTTAGGTATAAAATGGATAATTTCAATTGCATTAAATTAAAAAGGTTTTAGACAAATAAAACAAATGTAGCCAAGATCAGAAGTAAACAGAAAATTGGGAGGGTGTAATTATATAGACAGTTTTTCAGGTAAAGTTCTCATATCTCAAATATATAAAGACATTTGCCAAATCTAAAAGAATACAAGTCATTCACCAATTGATATGAACAGACAGTTCTTCACTGAAGAAATCAAAACAATTTATAGTCATATAAAAAAATGCTGCTTAGAGAAATGAAAATTAAAGCAATATTCAGATATCATTTCACACCTATCAGATTTGCTAACCTGATTGAAGGAGAAAGTGAGAAATATTGGAAAGGATTTGGAAAAATTGGAACATGGTCATTGTTGGTGAAATTGTGAATCAATCCAACTATTTTGGAGAACAATCTGGAATTATGCCCAATGTGTTATAAAATTGCCTATACCTTTTGACCCAGCAACTACTGGATCTAGGTTCAAAGAGGATTAGGGAAAAAGGAAAAAAGCCTATATCTTCTAAAATATTTATAGCAGCTCTTTGTGGCAGCAAAGAACTGGAAGTTTCAGGGTTGCCCATCAACTGGGGAATGGCAGAACAGCATACGGTGTATGATTTTGATGGAATATTATTGTGCTAGAAGAAATGATGAGCTAAATGATTTTATTTGTTTTTTAAATTTTTTATGTGTCTCTCAAACTGTTCTTTTGAATTTATTTAGTATTTTATTTTCCACAGTTATTTGTAAAAACAATTTTTAATATTCTTTTTCAAAACACTGAGTTCCAAATTCTCTGCCTTCCTACCTTCCCCTGCATGCCCTAAATGAGAAGGCAAGTAATTCAATATAGGTTATACATGTGTAGTCACTCAAAACATTTTTGCATTAGACATTCTATGAAAGAAAAAAATAGACAAAAAAAAAGACCTCAAGAAAAGTAAAGTAAAAAAAGTGTGTTTCAATCTGTAATCAGACACCATCAGTTCCTTCCCTGTGGAGGGCTAGCATTTTTCATCATAAATCCTTCAGCCTTGTCTTGGATCTTTGTACTGCTGAGAATAACTAAGTCATTCACAACTGATCATCTTACAATATTGTTGTTACTTTGTACACACTACCTTTCACTCTCCTTCAGCTCATGTAAATCTTTCCAGGTTTTTCTGAGAGCATCTTGCTAAGCATTTCTTATAGCACTATTGTATTCCATCATAATCACATACCACAATTTGTTCAGGCATTCCCAAATTGATGGGCATCTTCTCAATTTCCAATTATTTGCTACCAGAAAAGAATTGTTTTAAATATTTTTGTATGGATGGATCCTTTTCCTTTTTTAAAATCTCTTTTGTGACACAGACCTAGTAGTGGTATTGCTAGTCAAATGGTATGCATGGTTTTACAGCCCTTTGTACATAGTTCTAAATTGCTCTAAAGAATGTTTGAATCAGTTCATAACTCCACCAACAGTGCATTAATGTCTCATTTTTTCCACATCCCCTCCACCATGTCATTTTCCTTTTTCTGTCCTATTAGTCAATCTAAGAGTTATGAGGTAGTAATTCAGAATTGTTTTAATTTAGATTTTTCCAGTCAATAGTGAGTCTAAGAACTTTTTTTCATGGCTATAGATAGCATTAATTACTTCATCTGAAAACTGTTCATAACTTTTGATCATTTATCAATTGAGGGATGGCTCTTATTTTTTATAAATTTGACTCAATTCTCTACACATATGGGAAATGAAGCCTTTTTAGAGAAACATAGTTCAATTTTTTTTACAGTTACTAATGTGAACTGTATTTCCCTCCATCGTATTCTCTCACTCTGTTTACTCTATTCTTGCTCTCCTCTAACCTTATCTGTCTTCAAAAGTGTTTTACTACTGATTATCCTCTCCCTTCTATCATTCTCCTTTTTCTTATCTATTTTCCTATCCTACCTTCCTATAGAGTAAGACAGATATGCATACCTTGTTGAGTGTGTATGTTATTCCCTCATTGAACTAATTCTAATGAGAATAAGATTCATTCACTTCCCCTTACTTTTACATTAATTTTATTTTTTAGATATTATCCTTTCATATTTAACTCACACCTATGTCCTCTGTCTATATACACTCCTTCCAAATACCCTGATAATGAGAAAGTTCTTACAAGTTACACATATCATCTTCACATGTAGAAATGTAGGGGGCAGTGCCAAGATGGAGGAGAAACAACACAGACTTCCTAGCATTCTCCCCACAAGCTCAGTCAAATATCTGTAATTCTTAATTTTTCATAAAGTCATTAGTTTCCATTTGTTCAATTTTATTTTTTAAGGAATTATTTTCTTCAGTGATCTTTTGAACCTCCTTTCCCATTTGTCCAATTCTAGAGCTCAATGATTTTAAAAAACCATGGAAAGGCATGTGAAATAATGAAGAAGGAAATGTGCAGAATCCCCCCAAAATTGTATATAGTAACAGCAATTTTGTTTTAAGAATTGCATTGAGTAAATAAGTTATGTGGTTTTTTATAAATTTCTAAATCAACTACAAAGGACATATAATAAAAGATTCTACCTACATACAGAGAATTAATAAATAGAAGTTTGTATAGAATAATTTTATACACACACACACACACACACACACACAGGCATACCCTTATTTGTGTTTAATGGTTGCTATCTCTAGAACTAAGATGTGGGGGAGAGGGAGGGAAAGAAAAAAAAGAAAAAAGAAATTTATATGGTAACTATTATATATGTAAAAGGAATAGCAAGTTGTATCTAACAGATTTGCAGTTTCAAGTACAATTATATTTTTTAAATTATATCATGTTTTAGAATTATTTGTCTCATTCCATAAATTAAAGATAAAATAGATAAATGTGAAAAACAGAAAAATGGTAGTAAGAGGTTTCAAAAATTTCCCTTTTTCAGTGGTACTTAGGATCAATCAGGTAGCAATCACAGGGATTTTTTTTTTAATTTTAAGTTTGATAATCAAATTTCTACATCTATGAGTACCCTACATAATGACTATTTCCCATTGCTCACTACTAACATAAATTGAGAACTTCTGGCAATGTTTTGCTATTTTCACCATGTTCATTTTAGCTTAGAAATGTGAATTTATAATGGTCATCTCTTATAATAAGTTGATTTCAAAAGTTCCTAAGGTTTGTGTGAAGACATAGAATAACAGAACTGTATAAATATCTTGTATATATCTTATTGTTTACATGTTGTCTCTTCTTTAGGATGTGAGCTCTTTAAGAGCAGGAACTCTTTTTTGCTTTTCTTTGTTTTGATATCTGTTTAATATCTCTAGCATTTAACATAATGGCTGATCTTAATAAGTGTTTGCTGACTGATTTTTATTTCTTAGTCTTTTCCCTCTCAAAGCCCAATCCATTGTATATATTATTAGTGGATTTGTGATGGTCCTGGGAGTGATATACAATGTTAATTTGATATGACTTAATACTTATATTGCAATATACTACAAATATAGGCCTATAAATATCATTAAAGAGAGGATTTTGGAAAGAAGGCAGAAGAAGAAAGGACATACTGAGCTCTTTAAATTGCTACCACAAACAAGAAAAAGAAAGTTCAAAATGAATTTTGAGTGGAGAACTAACTAAAAGTTGGGGTAAAGCAATTGTCTTCCTAAGACAACTCAAGAGGACCTCAGGAAAGACTCAACACCACAGATGTGGAGGTTTGACTCTAGTGAAGTAAAAATACCTCCTGCTGAATCAATAAACAACAAGCCCTGGGGGAAGCTGGATGGGCTACTGTAGCACCAATCATGGAGTCACAACTGAGCACTGCTATTGTGAATAATTCTAAGGGTCCAATCACATAGTATAATGAACTCTATTCATCAATAAGCTAAACATTGTTCAATAAAGTAAAGCATAATATTCATAGCAACATCTTTAAGTAAAGCATATATATATAGTGTATAAATAATATATATATACATATAAAACGCAGTAGCAGCATCCTTAATACAAAGTATTCAAGTAAAGTTCTTTTTTCAAAATCCCACATTATACACCCATAAGTCACAGTAAGAACAATTTCCTTAATTGATACCAAGTGTCCAAGTAAAGTCTTCTTTCATCTTAACTCAAGGTTGACTTCCAAGTCCCATGGTTCTCCCTTTGTGGGCTGACTACTCCTGACTCTCACCTGGATTAGCTCTCTGCTCCTGCTTCATGTCTCAGCTCATGGGGCCTAGTCCACTCCACAGCTTCTGCCTCTAGGCCAACAAAGCTCTACAGACTAACAATACTACTCCACACCAGTAGCACCCTAATCTCAATTCACCTCCAAGGTCCAGAGGCTCTAGGATAACAGCTCAGTTCACTTTAACAGTTCTCAAAAGGGGTTAAGCCTCCTCCTCATGGGTGTGTTTCTGCTCTACAGCTCTATTCACTTTCACTTCAAAGGATAAAATTTTAATTAATTAATAGAAAATAAAACATCATTGAAAAGTCAATAAAAGATATGAATTGGAAATAGGTTTCCATTTTGAACAGGAGTTTCCCATAATTACTTACATATAGCTACAATCCATCAAAAAATATAAGAAAAATCAAATAAAAATATCAATAATAGCAATCATTATGATTGCTAAATGAAAGATAAGCCTACTTCTCAACACTTTCAATTTCAAAAAAAAAAAGTCATTAACTGTGGTAATAGTCTACTTAACATTAAGCATAGGAATATAAAACAATAACTTGTCCCAAGACTTTATACCTTAATTCCATCAAATATAAAAATGATTCCAAAAGTAGGAATCATAATTATAATTATCATAATAGCTGACACATATAGCAATTTAAGATTTTCAAAGTGCTTTATATTCATGATCTCCTACCCTCCCAACAATCCTATGAGGTAGTTACTGACCTCATGGTCTGAGTATTTTTAAAAGCGACACCTGTTCAAGAGAGTGAGAAGGGCTCAAGAATAACATTCTGGCAATGTAGTCACAAATGATTGTAGTGAAGTAGGAATGGGAAAGTATTCAAAATGATGCCCATAATCGAAAATGGAGATGATTTCCAAAGTAAGATTTTCAAGACTTATTTAGCAAAGATATAAGGTAGGGTATAAAAAGAGGATTACACTAAGAATTAGAAAATCTTCAGAGAGTATCAGGAATGCTGATCAAAATGAAGTAATGATATTTATAATGAATGCTAAAGATAGAAAATTATTTGTTAATCTATGATGATAACAAAAAGAAGAGAACAGACATCTGCCTGGGAGATGCATAGTAAGATTATGGTAAGGAAGTGATGAAGTATACAATAAAAATAAGAGAATTTAATGCTAAAGTAAAAATATAGAAGGGAAGAAGTTACCTAGCTTGTTTTCAGTTAATTCAGTTTTCTTATACTGGAAAATCACATTCCAGGGAACTAAAAAGAACTTGCAGGCAAATGTTAATATTTAAAAATACTGAAAATGTCATAAGGCTGAGAAGAGTCATAAGGCTTTCTACCTTGAAAAGTTGTCCAGATATTCAAAAAAGAAGAGGATATTCCTAACATTAATTCCAAGTAAAAACTTAGACTTGATTATTAAAGAGGCAATTGATGAGGAAAATAAAGAAAGGGAAGGTTACTGGAACTTGACTGACTTTAAATGTGCCTTAATGATGGGTTTGCAGTCTGTTGGTTAGTCAACAAGTATTTATTATACACCAGGCACTGTACTAAGCCCAAGGACATAAAGAAGGGTAAAAATAGGCTCTGCCTTCAAGATGATCACATGATAATGGGGAGAGAGAATAAAAATGTGTCCATACAGTACATACACTGAGTAGATGGAAGGGAATCACAGTGTGAAACTGCTACCACTGAGGAGGGCTAGGAAAGGCTTCTTGCAGAAGATAAGATTTTAAATGAGGCTTCAAGTTAGCCAGGGAAGCCTGAAGGCAGAGATGAGGAGGGAGAGGATACTAGGCACAGGGAATAACCAATGGAAACATGAGATTCAGGAAATGGAGTGTTGTATGTTAGGAATAGCAAGGAGGCCAATGTCATTGGATATCAGAGTATGTGCAAGGGTGGGGTTGTGAGGCTTAAGAAGTATGGAAAGGAAGGGGATATTTTATAAAAGCCTTTGAAAGCCAAACATAGGCTTTTGTATCAAATCCTGGAATTTATCGAGTGGGGAGAGAGGGATGATTTGGCCAAACCTGAATGTTAGGAAGATTACCTTGATAGACGAGAAGGATTGAATGCAATATGAACAGATTTAAGGCAGAGGCATTTGAAGTCAGAATGTTATTTCTGTAGCCAAGGGATGAGTTGATGACAGCCAGCATCAGGGTGGTGACTATGAGAGTGAAGAAGAGATACATAGTTCTATAGATTTGATGAGAATATGGTTAAGTGTAGGCAGAACCATAATGGGCTTATACTATCTTGATGAATAATGCCATACTCTATATTCATGGTTCTAGCACATTTTAACTTGATAGGATGTTTTCTATGTTAAAATCGAATACTCTGTAGTTTTCAGTATGTTTGTATCTATTTTGTATTTGTTATGCATGAATAAGTCTTGAGTTACAGAACAAGGCTAAAGGCTTATGATAATCAACAAGACCTGTATAAATGCTACTGTGCTTTGGGAAATTTCCTAAATTATTATTGGCTTCCACTTGCCAAATTCTAAATTTTAGCAAATTGTTTTCTTCAGTTAGCTTTTGTAACTCCTTTTTCATTGGCCAATTTTACTTTTTAAAGAGTTGTTTTCTTCAGTGTGCCTTTTTTTCATTTTGTCAATTGCATTTTTAAATTTTTCTTCTACCTCTCTTATTTTACTTTTAAAATACTTCTTGAGCTATTCCAAGAAGGCTTTTTGAGGTTATGACCAGTTCATATTCCCCATTTGAAGTTTCAGGTATGGATATATTGACCATGTTGTCATCTGTCACCAAGTTATTTCTCTATGATCATTGATTTAGTTTTATTCTTTTTGCTTATGTTGTTTGCCTTTGTTTTTCTGGCTTTTAAATTTTATCTCTGCTTCTGGGGCCCAGGGGGCACTGTTCCAGATTTCTTGTGCTGGGGACTAGGGGACTGGTCACTGGTTTTCTGTGCTGGGACCTCAGGTGTTGAAAACTGGATGTTGTAGTGGTCTGGTAGTTTACCTGGTACTGAGCTTTAGCCTGTGGTGGTAGCTGGTGTGTGTCTGGTGTTGGTGTTAGCCTGTTCTTCCATCCTGGAGCTCAGGATCTCCTGCTACTCTACTGAGGTGGGGCTTGCTGGAATGTCTCCTGTCTTGTACTGGTCCCCATCATCCACAGCAAGAGGGACTTTTTCCTGTAAGTTCCCTAGCCTCCCAAGCTAAGAGACTGTAGTACCCCATCTTTCTGCTGGCCCCACTATTTCAGGATTTTTCTTAGGGCAATATTCTCTGTGTTTTTGAAGGTCAACAAGGGAGAGTGAGAGTGACGTACTGCTTGCTCCACCATCTTCTTCCTAAATTGTTATTCACTTATTTTATTAATAAATTTCTCTTTACTGCCCTCCAAGAATATTTTAGAACATTCTAATATATTGTGCATGTATATATATATATATATATATATATGACTATGCATATATATTTATACACACACATACATGTGTACACACACATAGACAGTATATTTATTTATTAATTTAATGATACCAGCTGTGATGCTTTGTATAAAATGTACAAATATGTAATAGATTTATATTTATGAGTAGTTATTGTTCTCTCTTTTAACAATAGTTATATGATGCCTTATTTTAAGTAAGATGAGACCAGGCATAAGTCTGGTACGATGCATTTAAATTGAATTACTGATATCTGAATCTAATACTTTCCACTTTTGCAGAGAAGATATCATTTCAATTACCTCTTGTGATATAATGCTTTTGTTATTTCTTATATTGAATATGTAATTTTTCTGTTTATTATTTAATTTATCTTTTAATTCTACTTGTGTTGGATTCCTTGCAACCACATAGATGACCAGAAAATTTCTATATCCTCCTTCTTTGGGAACTCTTACCTCTGAAAAAGATGATGATGATGATGATAACGATATAAAAGGAATGCAACCAAGATTGCACTATAATAAGATTAGTTGAAGGTACTGAGGATATTTTCATAGTAGCACAACATATGTCTTTAAATGTTCTTACGATTGTCATGTGGAAGAGAGATTAGAAATCTTCTGCTTAATGCTGGGGGAAAAAAAGGAAACACTGTCTGAAAATTCCAGGGTTATGCTTTTTAGCTCAATATAAATACATTTTAATAAATCATTTAGAACTATTACTAATTGAAATGTACTACCTTAGAGGAAGTGCATCCTTTCAGTGGAGTTATTTAAGAAGAGGTTGGATAGGAAATGATCAAAACAGGATTCATGTTTCATGAAGGATTTGAAATAAATGATATTGGAAATCCCTTCTAGAATTTGTATTCTATGAAAATTCAAAAAAGAGTGCAAAGTGAGATGTTTTCAAAATCATTTCTGTGAAATAATACTATGATTCATCAAAATAAAGGAAATTTGCTAAAATACCAGCCACTCTGAATTAAAAGAAATTGAAGTGGAAAATTATACAATCCTAATTTGTTATATTCAAGCATGACTCTTTTACTGGAAATATAAAACCAAGAAAATATGGTAACTATTATGAAAACAACTTACAAAGAGATGTGAAATTAAGAGGAAAGCCTGACAGAATGCAAAAAACAAGCCAAAATCATTAATATAACAATTCATATTTACTTGTATATTAAATCTTAAACCAGATCCTAGGACGTAATACAGTTGAACTCACGAAAGGGCATTAAATTGCTTAGTTCATTAAGGTATTGTTTAGTGGATTACTGCACCAATGAACTAAATAATACTCAGGGGAATAGTTCATTGACTTGGAAAGATCTCACTTCATTTGCAATAGCAAATGTTACAGTAGGTGAAATTGGTTCCCATTATATTTTATCTTCATTTGGAGAAAGAAAAAACACATTGAACATCAAACAAAAAACATATATTTTACTTTACTAGGATAGACTTCTGGCTTATTTTGAGGTTAATGATAAGAACAAAATCATCATGTCTTATTGCAAGCAGAATTTACTGGCTAGGAGTAATAAAAATCTTGGATTTACAGTAACAAGACAATTGTATAATGATCTAATCAATACAGATCAGAGCCCATATGATTGATGCAGGAATTTAAAAAAACAAACAAACTGTAGTTGGCTTTTCATAATCTATGAGGTGGGCTCTTATTTATTTTTTTGTAATTCAAGAAAAAAAGAGTAGTAATAATGAGATAATAGTATACCATTCATTCCTTCAATAAATATATATTAAGGAAACAATAGTGTTTAGTACTGGAGAAGATAAAATGTTTATTTAAGATATGGTCCCCAGCCTCATGAACTTTTATACAACCTTCTAAGGAGGTTCTTCTCCACTTTTAAAATAGAAAACACAGAAGAAAGAAAGATAAATATTATAAAGGCAGCATGGTCTAAAGAAAAAAGTATAGATCTAGGATTCAGGAGAATTGGGTTATAGCACTGACTTTGCCATTAACTAGTTGTATGATTGTTCTTGGGTTTCACAATTTTTCAAATTGAGCTAATAATGCTGGTCCTGGTTAACTCATTATTTGTGGTGCAAACAAAATTAGGCAACATAAAAGTTCTCCATAAATTCAATTTAGTTCAAGGTACTTTATTGCCTCACTAAAAAAAAAAATGAAAACCAGCTTATATTTCAGGAGAGCAGCTGAGTATGCTAGGAAAATGCACAATTTCACACCACACAAAAGCAAAGTAGGGCTATAGTTCTGCTAAGATTTGACACCAGAGATTCATCTTGTTTGTGTAGCACTTTCCTTAGCATTCCCCAGTATGATGACTGTATTTTCCCAAACAAAGACATAAGCCCTCACAAAGGACAATTCATCTGCAAAGCTTTGTGAACCCTGCATTCTATTCTTGAAATCAAGGTCATTCCAGAAAAACCCCTTCTAAATATCAATAAGTGACAGAAAATGACTAGTATTTAATGAGGAATCCTACCTTTCCTTAGAAGTTTGTGCATACTTGATTGGACAGGAAGTACTGAGTAATTACCAGTACCTGTGGTTATCAGAGCATCATTGACCCCCTATATACCTCTTTAGCCTCTGCCATCTTCTATGGGACAGAAAAGACTCTTTTTCAAGGAGTGTATGAATTTGTGGAACTTCTGTAATCATTGTTGGTTTTGAACTCCTACCCCTGGCTATTCCCATCTCCTTTTGTATATATATATGTGCATATATATATATGTATATATATATTGCATTTATATATAATATATATATATATATATATATTGCATTTCAGTGAGTAAGAGTCACTTGACTTTGCCAGACTTTAGACTGAATAAACTAATTAGATTTTATGATTTAAAGTGCAAATCATGGAGAATAGGAAGGAGGGTAGGCCAAGTGCATAAGGCTTAGTTTTGGTGAATTCGATACAATTTTATATAGGTAGATGGGTGGTTTAGTGGGTAGAGTGCTGGACCTGGAATCAGGAAGTGATCAGTTTATATCCAGCTTCAGACATTTACTAACCATGTGACCCTAGTTATTTCATTTGACCTTTTTCTTAGTATCCTCATCTATACAGTGGAGATATTAATAGCTCTTATTGGTTGTGAGGACAAAATGAAATAATATTTGTAAAATGCTTTGTAAGTCTTAATGCACTATATAAATGCTAATTATTATGGTGGTGGTGGTTATAAACTAGAATCAGGAGGAGACTATAACTCTTCAGAGTTGATGAACTCTTTATTCCTGTATGGGCTTCTGCATTGACCTGAGTGTTTCCTCATTGATGGGAACTGGGAGAGCTGCACTTGATAACATATATCCTTGCAGTTTGGGTTACGCTATGCTAGATAGCCACTGAAATCCTTTCTAATTCTCAAATTCCATGATTATGAAATAGTGTTAGTTTATAGACTGTTGTAGAGCATTTGTTTATATTTAGTAAAATGCACTTTTATATCTTTTTATTTTTCTCTACTGATTTAACATTTCTATTAAGTAAATTTTCATTTGGGACCAGTGTGTACTTGGCCTTTGACACAGGAATCATAAATCTATTGCAATACCATATGTATGTTTCATTCTGACCTTGATTACTTCTTTCTTATACGAATGAATCTCTCCTTTGCTCACTGTCACAATGTCCACTGCTTATTCTGGCCCCTCTAAGTATAGACTCAGGGACTTGTAGGCAGAGTAAAGGGCTATACAAAATTCACAGCTCATGGCAGCATAATTGTTAGAGAATACATAACAAAGTGTACCTTGGATACTCCTAACTAGCATGATGTAAAGAAATAGAACAAAGAACTAGGGGTAGTTTTTTGGGGGAGCAAGTAGTAGTCATTTTTTATCCTTCCCCCCTTCTCATTCCATACTCTGATCTATTAAGAAATATTTATAAAACAGAGGTAGTTCAGTGAAAAAAATGGTTATTTTATGGAGGCAAATAACATTTTTTAAATGCCTACTATACACCAAACACTTTGCTAAGTGTTGGGGCCCCAAACAGCTTCTGCTCTCATTGCTCTCACTGTCTACTGGAGGAGATGTACTATTTACAACTATATACAAATAGCATCTGTCTATCTACCTATCTATCTTTCTTTCTATTATCTATCTATCCATCCATCCATGCACCCATCCACCCACCCACCTATCTATCTATCTATTTATCTATTTATCACAAATCAGGGAAAGAGCCCATATTCATCTAAAAGCCCTGTCCTTCTCACAAATTAAGTAATGGGAGGAATTTGAGAGAATTTAAATTAATTTCAGCCCCAAATGGAAATTCAGGAAGAGAAGGGAAGTAAAGAGAAAGGAGGGAGTTAATGTGACTATGCCTTAAAAGATGTGTGGCTTCCAGAAATAAGAAAGTTGTAGACCCTCTGTACCTTAGCCAGACCACATATAAGGCACTGAGCTTAGTTCTTTTACAAAATTAGGAGACACTATTTCTAGAAATCTTTTCATTTTAAAGAAACTTCAGTTACCAGAAATCAGGTTGATAGGTCCTATGGAGTTTTACCATAGTTAATAATAATCACAGGGAGAATATTTGTCAAACGTTTATCACTGTGCCTGTCACTAGGAGGAGTAAGGATATAGTTGGACCAAAAAAGTGAAATCTACATAAAACTTAAAAATACAAAAATTATAGAATAATACATGACAATATATAATTTGCTATATGTATAAGGAATCCACAATAAATTCTGTAGAAGTAGAGAAGAGGAAGTTCTGGAATAATTACATTATTTATAGAATAATATTAATTTTCTACATTTTTATAAAACTTCAAAGTTTATGGACTACTTTCCTCACAACACTATGAGGTAGGTAATGAAAACAGTATTATCTTCATTTACAGATAAGAGACAGGGATCAGACAGGTTAAATGACATGCTATGAATCACACAACTGGTAAAGGCAATAAACAAGATACAGATCAAAGGATTTCAACTCCAAGTTTATTTTAGTTTTCACTATACCACATTGCCTCTCCCTCTTCATAGAAGAAGGAATCACAACAACTCAGCCTTAGAAGATGTAGAGGAGGGAGAAAGGGCAAAATTTTCCAGGTGGTTTAAAAACAAGAGCACGATCAGGGAAGCAAGAAGGAGTGATCATACTTTATATGAGGTATATTAGGAAACCAGCCACCTGGACTGAAGAGAGTTAAACTACATGATGTGTAAAGACTTTCCCAATTCTAACACATTTTAATTCTATTACGAATTTCTGGAAGTCAGGATTATATCTTATTTCCCTTTCCTTCCCTTCTCTGCCCTTCCCTTCCAATATAACATTACTCTGATTTAGTAGTTTGGTAACTCTGTCACAAAAGGAAATTTGGTTAATCAATTCTGATCTATTTTTGATGAAGCCACACTGTCTATTTGAGATTCTTTGTGAACAGAAATGCTTTAAAATCAATGAGAGAAATGAGATTAAAGTTCCACCCTTTTTCTTCTTCAAACTCAAGGACCTTCTTAAAAAAAACTATTTGATAAATATTTTATTATTTTGATTATTTTTAATATAGCTGTTCCAGTAAAAAGAGGTCAAGAGAGCCAATAAAAGAAACTCTCTTCTCCATCCTTAAAATTAACATGGTACAAAATTCATTAATATAGAACTACTGTAATTGAAAACTGTGCCAGTCAAATCACTTTTTGTATTGGGTTACGTGGTTATGTAGCTAAAACACACACGGGTCTCTAACTAGAACAGTAAAACGTTGTTTCGATGGCCCTTACTTGTTTACATCATAGTTTGGTACAGTCTGATTTCTACTACATGTCTGTGTATATGCAACAGCAGAGAGGCAATGGGTAATTCTGGAGAGAATTTGTGAATATCGCACTGGAGGGTCAATTTGAAAAATAAGAGCTATCATTGGTTTTGAAAGATGCTTATAAGATTAGTACCTTCTCTTTCTCTCTGTCTCTCTCTGTCTCTCTCTATCTCTCTGTCTCTGTCTCTGTCTCTCTCTCTCTCTCTCTCACCACACACACACACACACACACACACACACACACACACACACATGCACCACTAAGAAGCTAACATGAGAATTGTTTTGAGGCCTTGCTGTCTGAGGTGGAACTCTTGTTTGGATCAGAATTATCAGTAAGACATTTATTAATAAATTTAAATGTCTTCTGCTCCCCCAGCTGCCATGTTAAGAGAAATTTGATAGCTTCTGTGGGGAGATACCAACATTCATCATATCACTGACGTCATATATCTAGATAAGAACAGAGGATGCTCAGTATGAGTTCCTTTTGTTTTTCCATGCATTGGCCATTAAAACTTAAAATTATACTGCTCTATCAGAATTTTATGGGATGATTTATTAATCATTAGAAGATATTTTTTCTAAAGTATTCCAAACATTCATACTTTTAAAATAAGTTGTTTGATAGTCAATTATAATAATTTAACCAGTAATATAATGCAGAGATACCAAATAGAATATATTATGAATTAAGAAACAAAGCTTTTCCTCTCTTGATGGAAATCAAATAAAAACGTCAAATAACTGCAATCAGACATGCCTTATATGAATATTCATTGGCAACTGTTCATGGCAGATTTATGAATCTTTTCACCTGCTGTTAGATGAAAAAGGGAAAACATTAAGTTGCCAAATAAAGCTATTAACATAGCTGAAGGAAAAAATATATATACAGTTGGATGATGGGCTTAAAATTATCCAATCTTATCAGAAGAGAACTGTTTTGTTTTATCCATTGTGAAAACATTTATTTTCAGTACGTAGATGGCAAAGATCTCATATTTTAACTTAATACCTTCAAATAATATTTTTTAAAAATTTGTCTTTATTGCCTGATAAAGGAGCTACGCTAGCATTTACCTTCTCATCTTCTTGTAGTGGAAACATATAGAAGAATTGCTTTTGAAGACATCATTATGTGGCATGTAAAATGCTTATGCAGTTTTTGAATTCTTTTTGCTGTTTTTATCTAGACAGATAACTTTTTCTTCTATGAGAGGAAAATATATGTAACAATGAAATATAAGAATATAATTTTAAATAGATATAGAGGCTACAGGAACACTCTGGTGGTTAAGTAGTGGGAAACCATATGCAAGCACACATGGCATAAATGTTGTCTCAATCAACTTTACAATAGTATATTTAATATACAATAGTATATTTAATACAAAACAATTTGTGTGTGTGTGTGTGTATGTGTTCATCCTTTGGTGCCAAAGACCATGCCTTCAGAGAGCCATCTGAATCTAGTGACCAGATATTCATCAGGATGACTGGAGATGAAACAGGATGAGGCAACTGGGGTTAAGTGACTTGCCTAGGATTGCACAGTTAGTGAGTGTGAAGTGTCTGAGGTGAAATTTGAACCACGTCCTCCTAACTCCTTCACTGGTGCTCCATCCACTGTACCACCTAACTGCCCCAATATCATAGTATGATAGTATGATGTAGAAAGCATGATATGTAATGATATATGCTTAATGATATATGCTTTGTATGATATACCAAAAATTTAATTCCACTATAAACTCATGAAATCTGCCTCTATTTGTAACATTGTTTCCATGGCACCAGCTTCCTCCCATAATCTTCTCCCACCCCACACATTATGAATTTTTTTTGGAACTATTTAATAATATTGAAGAAAAGATGCCTATAGAATATTTGTCCAAATGCTTTAAGTTATTTTAACCATGTGTTAGTTTCAGTTAAGTCTTAAAATTCAGTTCACTTGAGCATTCAATATTTTCTTCTTATTGCCAAGATCAGAATGTCATAAACACAACTTCTGGTGCATTGCAGCAGTTTCATTTACAGATGCAATAATAAAGAAGAAAAGCAGTACAAAACCCACATATTGCAAAAGTGATTACTTCTTCAAACATAGAAAATGTCTCTGGTTCAAGTCCGAGAAGAAAAGAGTATAATGCATAACTTTTCCTTTTATCTAATTACGATTTTAACTAAAGATTTTTAAGGCATATTTAGCTTTTTAAATTTCTTTCTATTCATAATTTAATAATTCTGATGAACATCTCTACAATAATTGATTGACTAATATAAAAGTATTATCAAGGGTTCAGAAGAGACTTTGAGTGTCTTAGGAATCTTTCTATCTATACCATTTGGAGAAAGCCATCAGTTTCATCTCTCCACAAGAGAAACTGATAAACATTTAAAGCTGTCAATTTGCTGCTTTCAGCAAAACACTGTATTAGATTGGTTATTCAAACTCTTCTGCTATGTTTTGTATAACTATAGGACACAAAAGCAAATAAGAATGTTTATAATGGACCATCTAAATAATATACTTTAACAATACAAATAATAAGAGGTTATACATGAGATAAAATAGGACACCTGAGAAGAATATCTATAGACATATTTTGACTGTACCTTTCATTTAAAAATTGTTTTACTGTGTTTTTTTTTTTGTTTTTGATCATCTTTCTTTCCAAATATCTGTATTCTGCCACCCTGAGTAATGTGCTATGTCTTGAAATAAAGATTAAAATTGGAAGTGGGAATGCTTCAGGAAAACTAATGTATATATTATGTTTGATAGCATAGTCAATATTGTACACTCATAGTTCCCCAACTTTGAAACAAAGTATGCATTTTCTCACCTCTTCCCCAAAGACACATTTGGTCATTGTTTATTTATTTACTTTTTTCCATTTGTTTTATATTCCTGTGGTCAACATATAGACTGTTTTTCTGGTTCTTCTTAGATTGTTTTGTGTCATATTTGATATTTCTCATTTCACTAACTCCTCTTCCTAATTGCCCCTCCCTTTTTTGCCAGATATCCTGCTTTCTTAGAACCATTTAATGGTATTGAGGGAAGAATAGGTATAGAGTGTTTTATTTCATTACTCTGATGTAACACAATTTATTTATTCATTACCCCAATTGATGAATTGTCACTTTCTAACTGCACTTTTCACTAAAATAGTTAGCCACAGTCCATCTGGGTATTAACAGAATGGGTGGAAATGTTGAATTATTGGTAATGTCAATCATGCCTATGTATGCAGAAAAATTGTCCTAATAGCTGTGATAAAATTAGATCAAATTTTTATTTTAAAATAGATATTAAACAAAAATTTTTACAACTATTTTCAAAGTAGAGTCATTTCTTGGTTATCTTTGAATTTTCTGTCTTCTAATCATTCATACATAACCTCACCATCAACTTCTTTCTTCTACACTCTCATAGCTAATCTAAGACAAACTGGTCAAACCAGGTCCCTTTGTGTAGAGAAAGGGAGTGGGACACATCGTCAAAAATAGGTAGAATTGTTACATCATTGTTCAGTCCTTTTGAAACCATTTGGATAGCATATATTATGTTATGTTTGTCTCCTCTATATTGCCTGAACTTTTGTAACCACCTTCAAATTTGTCTTTTTGCATGTGATTTTGCCCCTATTTCATTTGATATGAAGTTATAGAATTATTTTCCCAAGATCCTGTCACTCCCCTGCTTGAAAATTCTCAGTGGCTCCCTATTACTCTTGAATTTAAGAAGTAAAATGGCACACTGGCATTTAAGGCCCCACATAATTATGATATTGGTCTAAAATAGATTTCCAATCTTATTTCACATAAACTACTCTATCTTATTTCACAAACTCAATCTTTCCACCAACTGGACAATTTATTTCTCTGAAATTTACTTTCAATTTCTTTTTTTCCTGTGTATTTTAACAAGGTGCCCCTGTACCTGGGATAAACTCTCTTTTTAACTTTGCCTTTCAAAATCCTTTTCCTCTTGGCAAAGCTCAAATTATTTGTCACTTCTTTAGTGAACACTTATCTATTTAGCTGTTATTCATCTTCCAGTCACCTAATTTACTTGTCCTTACTACTCTGGGTATGAATCAATCAACAAACATTTATTTAGAATTTTCTATATACCAGGCACTGAGCTAAGTGCTAGGTATACAAAAACAAAAATATACACAGTCCCACAGTGTGGAATCTCTTTAAAGGTAGAGACTATCTCATTTGGGGCTTTTATATACAATATATTGTACAAATCAAAAACAAAGTTTGTTGAATTAAAATTCACTTTAGATTTTCTGCAATAAAATCTTAGTGTCATTTTGACTTTACCTCAGTAGTAGAAGGTTTCTTGACCAGTTTTGTGTATTTCATTTGGTAAAAAAACAAAAACAAAAAACAAACAAACAAACAAAAAACCCAAAGTATTCATTTAAATCAGTTAGTCACATTTATCTTTTTTTCGAGCATTCTAATTACCCCTATCACCAATATGCCCTCTCTTCTAATATCCCTCCCTTCCCTTATCTCCATCTTCTCTTTTGTTCTGTAGGGCAAGATACATTTCTATACCCCATTACCTGTATTTCTTATTTTCCAGTTGTATGCAAGAACACTACTCAACAATTGTTCCTAAAATTTTGAATTCTAACCTCTCTTCCTTCTTCCCTCCCCACCCATCCCCAATGGGAAGGCAAGGAATTCAATATAGGCTATATATGTGTAGTTTTGCAAATGACTTCCATAATAGCCATGTTGTGTAAGACTATATTTCCCTCCATCCTATCCTGCTCCTCATTTCTTCTGTTCTCTCTTTTGACCTTGTCCCTCCCCAAGAGTGATGACTTCTAATTGCTCCCTCCTCCCATTGTCCTCTCTTCCATCACTGCCACCTGCTTACTCCCTTCTCCCCCACTTTCATGTATCATAAGATAGGTTTTCATGCCAAAATGAGTGTGCATTTTATTCCTTTCTTGAGTCAAATATGATGAGAGTAAGCTTCATATATTCCCTCTCACTTCCTCCCTTTTTCCTTCTATTCAAAAGCCTTTGTCTTGCCTCTTTTATGAGAGATAGTTTGCCCCATTCCATTTCTCCCTTTCTCCTCCCAATATATTCCTCTATCACCCCTTAATTTTATTTTTTTAGATATGAGCCCTTCCTATTCAACTCACCCTGTGCGCTCTCTCTCTCTCTCTCTCTCTCTCTGTCTCTGTGTGTGTGTGTGTGTGTGTGTGTATAATCCCACCAACTACCCAGATATTGAAAAAAGTTCGAGTTACAAATATTGTCTTTCCATTAAAGAATGTAAACATTTCAATTTTAAAGTAAGTCTCTCATGATTTCTCTTTGCTGTTTACCTTTTCACACTTCTCTTGATTCTTGTGTTTGAAAGTTAAATTTTCATTTCAGTTCTGGTCTTTTCATCAAGAATGCTTGAAAGTCCTCTATTTCACTGAAAGACCATTTTTTCTCCTGAAGTATTCTACTCAGTTTTGCTGGGTAGGTGATTCTTGATTTTTGTCCTAGTGCCTTTGACTTCTGGAATATCATATTCCACACCCTTTGATCCCTTAATGTAGAAGCTGCTAGATCTTGTGTTATCCTGATTGTATTTCCACAATACTCAAATTGTTTCTTTCTAGGTGCTTGCAATATTTTCTCCTTGACCTGGTAACTCTGGAGTTTGACTACAATATTCATAGGAGTTTTCCTTTTTGTATCTCTTTAAGGAGGTGAAGAGCTCATTATCTAGCTCTACCTGGAGTCTGACAGATGGAGGCCAGTGGCTAGTGTAGTCAGTGTAGGTGTCGCATCCTGCCTACAGGACCTGTACATTGGAGACAAGGTCTAGAAGTTTCTACTTTGTAATTGTAGACCATCATGATAATTCAGTTTTTGAAATGGAATTTTTACCAGCTGGAAAAGTGGAATCTAAGGATAATCATCATCATCTGAACCAGTTCATAGCTCATGCAGTCCTTGACCTAGTAGATGAAAATACATGACTGTCTAACAATATGTACCTGTAAATTACCTCTTTTCTAATTAGAAAGACTATAGGGTACTTTTTCTTGTCATTTTTCAGGTAATCCAACCAAAATAACTTATACTTTGAAAAATACTGTCATTATGAATCATGCTGGATGAAATGCCCTGACAAATATTTTGGCTTTAAAAGTTGTTTAGAAGATTTTACTTTGACCAGTCTAATAAAATCATCTTAATTAAACTGTAATTTAAGCAAATGTCATATTATTAATTTGGTTAACTGATCTTAAACTGAGATACAAAAATTGGCTCACACAACAAATAAAATTTACAGCATACACTTGGGTGTCTTATTTGTAAATATAGGCAATTTTCCTAGTGCTGAAAAGATTTTTTTTGATTGTCAAATTTTGTACTACATATTTATCTGAAAGCATCAAGTATCAAGAATCATGATAATACCAAAAAAACCCAGAAAACTTGGAGCATGAACATAAGATTCTACCTATAAATGAAATGAAGTGGTTGCTGAGTGGTTGTTATGTAAACAGTACACCTTTGCATAATCTTTTATCATTTTTAGGTATTTGGAATTTTGAGGATATTTTCTTTCCTCAACAAGAGTTACAATAACTGCATTTTCTCTTGATAATTAGTTTCATACTTTTATAAAGGTATTTATTTGCATATTTTAGTTGATAGTAAGTATATAGAATAGACCATAACTAGGAAAGTTGCCTGGGGTTTTTGGCTTCCTAGAAAGTATGGAATGTTATTCTATAAATTATGTGTTGTGTTTGTAAACAGATGACATGATCATAATTCAATAGTTCCTGGAAAAACTACAAGTGTCTAGAAAAATATTATTGAATTCAATATAATGAAAGGGAACTTTCAACTAACAAAAAAAAAGAGCTCATTATCTAATGGAAGAAACAATGAGGAAACAACTGTATACAAAAATGCTATCTCCAGGATAAATGGAAAATAATCAGCAGGGTACTGAAATCAAGAGAGCTTCATCTAGAACATGACATTTCAGCTGGGATTTGAAGGAATCCAGGGATGCTCAGAGGCTGAGATGTGGAAGGAGGATATGTCTGGGCAAGGGGACTACTCAGTGAAAATGCCTGGAGTCAGAAGATGGAGTTTCTTTTGAAGAACAGCAAGGAGCCCAATGTCACTGAATCAATGGGTAAAGAGTAAGGTGTACAAAGACTAGGAAGGTGGAGTAATGTGTGTTGCAAAGGGCTTTCAACACCAAGCCAAGAATTTTGTATTTGATTTTGGAGGTGATAGGGAAACTATGGAGTTTACTGAGTTAATAAATGACATAATTAAACCGTTGTTTTAGAACAATCAGTAGAGGATAGATTGGAGACAGAAAATTGTGACAGGTAGACCTATGAACAGGTTTTTACAATGATCCAGGTTTGAGGAGATCAGTGCCTGTACCAGCATGGAGAAAAGGGGCTGTATTTCTTCAAGAGGAAAAAAGGGGATATGTTTGAGAATTGCTACAAAGATGAAATTGATAAACCTTGGCAACAGGCTGGATTTGTGAGGAGAGTGAGGAGTTGAGGATGAAACCTAAGTTTTGAGCCTGGGAAAATGGGAGGATGGTGGATAACCTCTACAGTAATGGGGTAGTTTGGAAACTGGAAAGAGTTCAAGGGAAACATAATTCATTCCATTTTGAATGTGTTGAGTTTCAAATGTCTACAGAACATCCATTCTGAGACATTTAACAGGTTGTTAGATATGACTAAAGGTCAGAAGAGGGGTTAGGGCTAAATAAGTAGATTTGAAAATAATTAGCAAAGATGTGATCATTGAATCCATGAGAACTTATGAGTTCAACAAGTGAAATTATATAGGAGAAGAGGGCCCAGGATATAACCTTGTGGTACTCCCATGATTAATGGACATAACCTGGATAATGCTGTAGAAAAAAATACCAACAAGGAGTGTTCAGATTATAGGAGAACAAGAAGAAAGTAGCATCCTAAAAATCTAGAGAGAAGAGGATTATTGACAGAGTCAAAGGCTGTAGAAATATCCAGAAGTATAAAGAGTGAGAGACCAATGGATTTATTGCCTAAAAGTTATAAAATATTAGAATATATTTAACTTTTCCACAATTGTGTTACCCTGATATAATCTCTCAACCAATTCAGATTTAGATAGATGATATATTGGTGTTATGGACTTCAAAGTCCATCTAATCCAACTTTCTTCATTTTCCAGATGAGGAAACTAAAACAAAATGATTTAGTGGCTTGCCTGCAGTAAGATAAATTATAAGTAGCAGACATGAAATTAGAAACTAAGTCCTTCAACTCTCAATATAATATTCTTTCTGTTGAATGCCATGTCCTATTCTCATAAGTATTATTTTAGATTTTCATCTCGTTTACTTTGGAACACTTGTGTGCAACATGAAAATATCTTTCTTTTAACCTCTTTTGGTCAAATATTCAATCATTCTCAAGCACCCATTATTCCTGAGATGAAATAATTCTAAAGATGTTACTTTATTCAAATAGAAATAATTGCTACATATCAAAAAGGTTAATTTTTTTCAGAGAGGATTTTACCCAGACAACTGAGTTAGTATAAGTTCAGCTACTAGAGGGTCAAGAATAGAATTTAAATGCTATATAAACTCAGAGCCTCTATTTGTTTAAAAGTCACTAACTTTTCCCCCTGTTTTGATAGAGACAGCACAGTAATATGCTTCAGAAGGTAAAAGGAAAAGGGAGATTTGATACACATCTTTGGAGAATGAAGGATTTGGCCAAATGCTTAGATTCATCTGAGAAGTCAGAATGTGGCTAATGGCTGTTAAGAGCAGATTGCAAAAGGTTCCCACATTAGGGCTTAATGCACAAAATACAAAAAAAAATCTATACTTGAGAAATCTGGTGTCATCAGTTGGTCTGATTTTGTTTATTTATTCCAGCTATTTTCCTCTATCCCTATCCATGTCCTAGTAAATATTTGAAAAATTCAAATATTATGAAGGAAAATTTAAAACTTTGGTGAATATCTAAGATAGATTAGCACAGAGCTATATATGTAGCAATCACCTATTCATGCATGTTTAATAAGTACTTGCTATGAGCAAAGGATTATATTGACTATAAGATTATATGAAGGTGGGGGGCACAGAGAAATTTATCTTTCCCTTTCTACTTCCTTATTCATTGCTGCCTATTGGTTACACCCATCAATTGAATAATAAAGTAACAAATATTTAATTAAGCACTTCCTATGTACAAAACATAAGCACTGAGAATAACAAATAAAAAGTACAAATAGTTCTTGTCCAAAAGGAGTTGGAATTCTAAAGGAGCAGAAAACATACATGCATAGATAGATACAAGATATGTAAAGAATAGATGGAGGATAATATTAGACAATTTGCGGCATTAGAATCTAGTGGGTCAGTGAAGGGAGGTTCTTGCAGAAGCCAGTTGAGACTTGAAGCTCGCCAGAGCTTCTAAGAGGTAGAGGTGAAGAAGGAGAGCATCATTTTTTACATATTCACAGTTACTACCTTACTTCAAGTACACAGGCTATCTTGCCTGTACTATTCTTATAGCCAAAATGATTTTCCTGAAGCATTGGTGTGACCTTGTCCCCTCTTTACATAATCAATTCCAGTGGCTCCCTATTGCTTCTATGATCCCATACAAAAATATAAATGTTTGCCATTTTTTAAAACTGCTCACAACCTACACCCTATCTAGGAAGTTTTTCTGAAAATTTCTCCCCTTCATGCACTCTAAAGGTCAGCAATACTGACCTAGTTATAATTTAGCCCTTCACACTTCATAAATATAATAGAACATTATTATGACTAAGAAATGACAAAAAGAGAAAATTTCAGAGAAAACTAAGTAATATGAATTGATACAGAGTGAAGTAAGTAGAAGTAAGAGAGAATTTCTACAAGTACAACAGTGGTGTTAAGAAAAACAGCTTAAAATAAGAATTTTGATCAATGTAATGAGCAGTTCCTGACAGATGATGAATTCTAGGTATAGAAAGATACACTTGGGAACATGGTCACTATGGAGATGAGTAATCTTTAGACTATGCCTATTTGTTACAAGGAGTTTTCTTCTCTGTTTTAAATTATGTGGGGGTTGGGGGTTGTGGAGGGTTCAACAGTGGATATGTATGTGTGTAATTAGAAATTGTCACAGCAAAAAAGAAATTCTTTGAATCATTTAAAGAAATAAACAGAACAGAACAGAAAGGAATTCAGAAGGAAGCAGAGATAAATAGGACAGTTTGGATAGTAAAATCTTGTAATTCTTTTTGGAAAAAAGAGTAAGTGGAATGGGATGGAATTATTTTAGATACAATCTTATTTTATTTCCTGTGTATATAGAAATGCTAATATATGTTTATATGTATGTATATTTATGTTCATAGTAAATGTGTGTGTGTGTGAGTGTCTGTGTAGGGGGGAAATGAAGGAAGAATGTACAGTCAGAGCAGGAATGGTGGCTTGGGGAAATAATGAGGGTGTGGGAAGAAAAATGGGCTTAGTGAGAATAAAGAATAGTTTTAGTAGGAATAGGAAGAGATGGAAAGCAAAAATAAAGGAATTTCAGAATTATTTGCTTCAAAAACAATTGTGGATGATGGCAAGATCAAAAATATTTCTATTCCTATCTATAGCTGAGGTGGACTGGATCATGAAAATAAATCGGATAACTAGGGATTTAGCCTTTTTTTTTTTGGTGTATGTATTGAAATCCAAATATCCCTATTTTTTCCTCATAGTATAGTCCAATATGTCTCCTAGTTTTCATAGAAGAACTCCTATGAAAAACTACAGAATCTACTTTGGTTGACTCTATTTTCTCTACTCTCATTTATTTCCCAATTACTTGAAATCTGACTACCAACTTTATCATTCAACAAAAACTTATGACTCAAAAAAATAAAAACATGATGATCTTTCCTCAATTCTCACACTTTTAGATCTTATCTGTATTTGCCACAACTGATTATCCTCTCCTGCAATTTTTTTCCTCTGAATTTTCTTGACTCTTCTCAGCTTTTGTTCTTCTGCTCACTGGAGCACTCTTCAGTCTTCTTGGTTGGATTATCATTCAAGTCTTATGCTCTGACACCCAAGGATCTCTAGCATCGTTTCATCCTAAGATCTCTTCTTTCTATACTATCTTGCTATCCTTATCAATTTCTATGGGTTTAATCGTCTTCTATGACGATGATTCCTAGATGTTTATGTTCAGCCTCAGACTTTTTCTTGAACTCTTGTTCATATATCACCAACTGTCTATTAGGTATTTCAAAATGGATCTCCTTTAGGCATCTAAAATTCAAATTGTCTGAAGTTTAAATCTTTTCCCCCAAACTCACCCTAATTCTGAAATCTTCTCTTTCCATCAAGGGTACCAATGACCTTCTAATATCCAAACATTAGAGATGCTTCTTTTACAATCTCTCTCACATGAACACTTCATTCTATTCACTTAGCCACTACTATAGACCAGTCTCATGTCACTTCTTGCCTAGACTATTGCAATAAACCTTCTAATTTCATCCCCTAACACAAGCTTTTTCCCCCCTCCCCAAACCATCTTCCACAGAATTACTTAAGTGATTTTTGCTAAAACACAGATCTGAACATATCACTTCCCTACTATACTCAGTAATCTCAATTTGCTCCCTCAAGGACTGTAATAAAAACTTATCTTTTTGGCATTTAAAATCTTTTACAATCTGGCTTCAACCTAATTTTTCAGGTATATGTATTAATTCCCTTTATTTAATGTATGTTCTACAGCTGTTCTTCCTGTCCCTCAGACACTACAATCCATCCCCTATTTCTGTTGAACTGCTTTGTTCTAGCTGTTTCCCCAACCTGGAAGGCAGTTCCTCATTATCCTTGTCTCTTAGATTCCCAAGTTTCCTTCTAAGTTCAATTCAATTGTCATTTCCTTTATAAGTCTTTTGCATTTCTCCTAAGCCAGCTGTTAACAATCTGCTTTTCCCTAAATTAGCTTTCCTATATTTGGTATATGCTTACATACGTGCTGTCTAGAGACATTCTCTCTTCTCTGATAGAATACAAATCCTGTAGGTATAGGGACTGTTTCATTATTGTTTTTATATTTCCAGAGCCTAAAATAGCTATCATAGAGACTTTGCTGGACTATCTTTGACTATATGTCAATCTGTATATCTGGCCATACACCTGAATCCTCTGGTTACAAAATGACTTGCTATTTCATACAAAATGTACAGGGTTGTGACTGAGTCTCATTAGATAATATAGTACATTTCTTGGGTATTGTCATTTCATTAATTTCATACCACGGCTGGAAGCATTCTAAACCTTCTTAAACTTGTTTAACTAGGTTGTACACACTTAGTCTAATGCCTTGAATTGATTGATTCAATAGAGATATCCTCATCTGAAAAAGCTATCTTAACTTAATATGTGGTTAATTACTTTAATTGGTGGTGGTGATTGGTCGATTGAAAAAATTAACTTATTATTACATCTATAATATGTATCATTTCGCCCTCATAACTTTAATGATCACCTTTGTCTTCCATATCTAATGTATTCAAATACTTAATAAATGTCCTATACTTATCTCAAAATAAAGATATTTAGGAACTGGTGGACCAGCAGCCCAGGGTGGGAGACCAGCAGAGTCAAGCAAATGACAGCCTCTAAGTACCAGATATCAGCCACAGCTGCCCCTGGTACTTTCAGTCCGCAGATTAAATGTCTGTAAGTCACCTACTTGAATTTCTGGGAGCCAGGATGGCGGAGTGATCAGTAAATGCTCTCTCCTCCCAGCTTGATGACCTCAAAAGAACCATAAAATATTTCCTCAGAAAAATCCAGGATTGGCGGGAACAACAGAGGGAACAAATAGTCTCATAACACCTGAGACTAGGAAAATAGCTAAGGGGGATTCTTCCTACTGTCACAGAGACAAACTGGAGAGGGGGCCTCAGGGCAGTGGAAACTTGCACTAGGACCCAGGCAGCCTCAGGGCTAGGAGAGGAGCTCCAGGGGAGGTGGATCTAGGCTGTGCCTCAGCACTCCAGTGGAGATGGGAAGACAATAAGGCAGCTGGCATCACCATCCCCTGAGCTTGCCTTTTCCTCAGTTCTGCTGAGGAGATCTCCTGTGACGAGACCACCCTTCCCCCATACTTAACAAGCTAACCCTAGGGCTGATAGGGGAAACCCAAAACAAAAAGATAAAAAAAAGCAAAACACCTCTTAGCTTTTTCACACAAGTCAGCTCAACACCAAGTTCTGTAGCTTCTAACTGAAAGAACCAGAAGCCACAGCACACAATCACCATCATGAACAAAAAAGAGCAAAATAACCATGAAAAAGCTATAGAATCTTTCTATGGGGACAAAGACCAAAACACAAATACCAAAGAGGTCAGTAGTGAGACTGTACTTCCATTTGAAACTTCACAAGGGACTATGAACTGCTTGCATGCACAAACAGCTCTCATAGAACAGCTGAAGAAAGAAAGAGAAAAACTGGTCAATGATTTAAAAATATGAAAAAAGAATTCACTGATGAGAACACCCCTCTAAAAAGGAAAATTGAACATATGGAAAAGGAAACACAAAAATTAACTGGAGAAAATAACTCCTTAAAAGTAAAGATATTTAAAGCTAAATTAATGACCTTGAGACATTGGATCTCTTGTGTTAATGGTACCATCACTGTCTTACTCAAACTAGAAACCTAGTTTGAGAGTGCAAACTCCATGAGGGCAGGGACAGTGACTTCTCCTCCCCTCTCCATATACTTTTCAAATGAGAAATCTGATATAGCCTAAGTATATTACGTGTGGTTTTGAATATAAATGAAACAGAGTATTTTTTTATTGTTTTGTATTCAAATATTCTATTTAATCAGTTTCATAGTTTAGCATGTATAGATATCATGTAATAACATGCCAGTTGTTTCTTTGTCCATTTTATATACAAGAACAGAAGCGAGTAGCTGAATCCAGTCCTGAAGCAGATACCTTCAGCCAAGGAAGTCCTTCCCTCATGCCCTAGACTTGCTGCCCCATCAATGAAATGATCAGCATTTCTCTACTCAAACTATACTTTAAGTTAAATAATCTGTACATTAATAACTAGTTAGAGCAAGTTTTAAAATCATGTATGCAAAAAGAAGCACAAATTTAGCTTTTTCAAGGTAAGTGGGGAGCCTCCACAAAGTTATATTCAGCCATGTTCCCTGGGATCAGGGGAAGTTCTTATGACCCTGGTCCCAAAACCAAAGTGTCAGGGTTCAGGAGAAGGGCTACCATATATCCTAGTCTGCCTGTCTTGAGAGGAAAACTCTCTTCATTCTTGAACTAATTCCACCTCCACATTGTGACCCACCTCCCCAAGCAAAAGACCAGGAGAATCAGGCAGTTTCTGCTTGGAATCTGGGAGACAAAAGGGACGAAGTGAAGGGTAACAGGAGGGGAGGAGCAGGAGACAGAACAAATGGGGCTGAGGCCAAGCCTGGGTTTATTTCATGCGAGGTATTCGACAGTCACAAGAAGTTCAGGTTTCAGAATTGCAGGGGACTGCTCGGCTCCTGATGCCTTGATGTCTTTCAAGACTCCTATGTCCCAAGAGAAAGTCAAAAGAACTGAAGACACCAGTCCACATTCGTTGAAGGCTAGGTTTTCACCCACAAGCTCATGCCTACTTGCAGGATGCAGTTCAGGGGGCAGCCAGTGATTGAGCAGGTTCTCCTTCACAAAGCTGTAGAGTGCTCCCAAGCATAGGAGGTACCCTGGAGCTTGCGCCCATCTGGAAATCGAACCTGTAGGAAGGAATAGGTGTATTTTCACATTTCTTGCTGTTCTTCTTTCTCTCTCACACTCAGTGGTTCCACAGTGTCCACCCTTAGCTGCTGCTCCAGTTTGAGCTCCTCCCCTGTGAGGTTGAAGAAGTCCCCAGGTAAGTCAAACTGGGCAGCCAGGGGGGAGGGCTTGGAGATTCATCGCTGCCAGGCCAGCTGAGTCCACACTGGCTCCAAGTTCTGCAAGGTGACTTGGTACTGTACCAGCTTCTCTACCTGGGCCAGGGCATCCTCACTCAGCACATAGCACTCTTCAGAGGTCTCTTGTTCTGAAATAGGGAGGGTCATCTTCTCAAACCCATTAGCCCCTTCTAGGCCATTGATCCGCTCCTGAAACACTTTGTTTTGCAATTTGATTTTCCTGCATTTCTCCTTTTCTGGGTGAAGATAGATGTTGTCCAGCTACTTGGCAATGATGTCCACCCCCAATTTCACTTTTTCTCGGTCCCTGTTGAACGTGTGGATCTTTACGATGGAAGCAGCCACTGGGTCTTGGAATGCTTGTTAATGAATGGCCTCTTTGATAGGGGCATCCTGCTGGTCTTTTCTCAAGATGGCTCCAGTGAATGGGCAGGTGGAATAAACCCCACTCCCAAACAGGTTTAAAGACCCCTCCTCCTTAGCCTCGGGTACCACATTTGCTCCAGAAGTCTCAGCCCTCCCACTAATGGTGGCTTCTGTTTGTGATTCCTTCTTCACTTGATTCTTTATAGAATCTTGGGTGGTGGGTTCCTGGACTGTGGTTGCTTCTGCTCCAGCCTGGCCAGCACGGCTGCTGCTGCCATTTGGGCCTCATTTGTTGGTCCTTGGTGGGATTGCTTGGTTACTTGCTGGTTCTGCCTTTCCCTGGTGACTTTTTCCCCTCACCAAGTCCCTGAGTTTCTGTCTGGGCCACATGCTTGAACTTGATGTCTGCCTTGATCTCCTGAAAGAACTTTTTCATGGCAGCTTCAGGGGAGGGGAGCCTTTTAGACTTGATGGAAATTCTTTTATGTGTGTGTATTTTAATTACAAGCACATATATTAAATATAGAAGAGGTGTTCAGGGATTGCACTGTACAGTGAACAATGAAAGAAAATAAGAACCAGAGAGGACAAATAAATTCTGAAAGAAAAGGTAAATGGAAGGAAACATTGGCTTAACCAATATGTTCTTTGCAAGTTTGATATTGGGGCATCATCAGGTGGTGAAGTGAATATAGTAATAGTCCTCATTCTTTTTAAAAAATATATTTTTACCTACTTCATTAAATATTTCCCAATTACATGTAATTTTTTTAAATAATCATTTTTTTTTTAGGATTCTGACCTCTAAATTCTCTCCCTCCTGCCCCTTCCCCATTGCTCAGAAGGCAAGCAATTTAATATTGATTATACATGTGAGAGCATTCAAAACATATTTCCATGCTAGGCTTATGGCAAAAGAAAACACAAAGAAAAATAAAATTTAAAAAAAAGAAAAAAAGTAAAAATACTTATGCATAGATCTGCATTCAAACTCCATAAGTTCTTTCTCAGGAGATGGATATCATTTTTTCATCATGGGTCCTTTAGAGTTTCTTGGACCATTATCATCTTCAGAGTGATCATACTTACAGTATTACCTTTACTGTATAAAATATTAGCCTGGTTCTGCTCACTTCACTTTTCATGAGTTCATATAAGTATTTCAGGATTTTCTGAGACCATCCTGCTCTCACATGCTACAATTTGTCCAGTCATTCCCCAGTTGATGGGCATTCTCTCAATTTCCCTTTTCTAAAATTTACTTTATTCTGAACTTAAGAAATAAAATAAAGATTTCAATAATGTAATAGAATAGAAAGAAATGGATTGCACATAAAACTGCAAATTCATTATGTACAACATTCTATTTTTTTCAAATATACATTAAAATTGTCATGTTAGCTTTTTTCCTTTCTTTTTCTTCCCACCCTCACCCACCCTCCTAACTTACATTGCATACAATTAAGCACATGTACATGTATATATGTAAAATCATTCTATATATACTTCTATTAATCAGTTCTTTTCTTGATGCAGATAGCATCTTCCCTCATAGGTTCTTTGTAGTTACTTTGGGTATTTATAATAGTCAAAATGACTTAGCCACTCAAAATTGTTATTAACAAAATATTGCTCTTATATGATGCAACATTCTCCTGGTTCTGTTCATTTCACTCTTCATTATTTCGTGAAAATCTATCCATGTTTTTTCTAAGATCATCAAGCTCAACTTTTCTTATAACATATTAGTATTTTGTAATGATCATATTTCAAAACCTGTTCAGCCATTCTCCAATTGATGGGAATATCCTCAATTTCTAATTCTTTGTCACCACAAAGAGCTACTATAAATATTTTAGAATATATAGGTTATTTTTCTTTTTCCTTAATCATCTTTGGAAACAGACATAATAATGGTATTGCTGGGTGAAGGGGTTTAATTACGTTTTGGACACGATTCCATATTGCTCCCCAAAATGTGTGCATCAATTCACAGCTCTACCAAAAGTGCCCAATTTGTCCACATCCCCTACAATATTTGTCACTTTCCTTTCATTCCTTTTAGCCAACGTGATTGGTGTAAAATGATATGTCAAGGTTGTATTAATTTGCATTTTAATAGATAATGATTTAGAGACTTTTCTATAGAGCTATAAATTGTCTTGATTTCTTCATAAAAAATTGCCTGTTCATATCCTTTGACCATGTATCAATGGGGCAATGACTTGTATTCTTATAGATTTGAAAATGTCCTTTTATCTTTGAGATATAAGACCTTCATCTGTTAAACTATCTATAAATTTTCCCCTTCTCTCCCAATTTTCTGCTTTCCTTCTGATTTTGGTGACACTTGTTTTATTTATACAAACTTTTTTTAATCTAATGTAATAGAAATTATCCATTTTACACCTAACACTTTTCTAAATCTCTTGTTTATTCACAAATTATTTACCTATCCATCAATCTGATCCATAATTCCATGTTCCATGTTCTTCTAATTTTCTTATGTCTACCTTTATATGTAGGCCATCTATCTATTTTGACCTTTTCTTGGTGAATGGTATAAGATATTAGTCTATGCATAATTTCTGCCAGATTGTTTCCCAGTCCCCCCCCCAATTTTTACCAAATAATGAATTATTAAAGCTTAAACCTTACACTTGTCAAACAGAAAGTTATTATAGTCATTTGCTGTGTAAATTGATCTACCATTCTATTTCTTAGTCAGTGCCAGATAGTTTTGATAGTTGCTGCCTTACAAATATAGTTTAAAATCTGGTACTGCTGAACCTCTTTACATTTTTTTTTTGAGTTCTTTTGTTATCCTTGAACTTTTGTTCTTCCAAATGAATTTTGTTATTTTTTTCTAATTCAATAAAATAATTTTTTGGTAATTTAATTGGGATGACATTGAATATATAAATAAGTTTAGGAAAAATTTTCATTTTAGTATATTGGTCTTACCTACCAATGAATAATTAGAATTTCTCCAATTATTTATATATGATTTTATTTGTATAAAAAAAAGTCTTTTAAATTGTGTTCATATGGTTCCTTGGTATGTTTTGGCAAGGACACTCCCAGGTATTTTTTACTTCCCAAAGTTATTGTAATTGGATAGTTTTTACTCTCTCTTCTTGAAAGGTTTTGTTTGTGATTTATAGGAATGCTGATGATTTATGTGGATTTACTTTATATCCTGCTGCTTTACTAAGATTATTGTTTCAACTAACTTTTTCTTTAGTTATTTTTCCAGTATATCATGACATCATTGCCAAAAGGGGATACTTTTGTTACCTCATTTCCTATTCTGATTCCTTCTTTTTCTTCTCTTTTTTGCTATTGCTAGGATTTCCAATAAAACAATGAATAATGTGGATGATTCTGGGTATCATTGGTGCACACTTGATCTTACTGGGAATGCTTCTAGCTTATACTCATTAAAAATAAGCCTTGCTGATGATTTTAGATTAATACTTTTTATCAATTTGAAAAAAAATTCGTTTATATCATTACTTTCAAGTATCTTTAATAGAAATGAATGTTGTGCTTTATCAAAAGCTTTTGCTGCATCTACTGATATTATAATATGATTTTTGTTACTTTCATTATTGAAAGAATCAATTATACTATTATTTTTCCTTATGTTAAGCATCCCTGAACTACTGGTATAAATTTTCACCTGGTCATGACGTATAATCTTTATTGTGTATTGTAATACACAATTGAGTATTGTGTATAATCTCTATTGTAATATTTTAGCTAATATTTTATTTAGGATTATTGAATCCATCTTCATTAATGAAATTGGTTTATAATTTTCTTTCTTTGTTTTTGCACTTCCTGGTTTAGGTATCAGTATCATATTTGTTTCATTAAAGAAATCTGGTAGGACCTCTTCTTTGCTTGTTATTTCAATTAATTTATTTAATCTTAGTTGCTCTTTCAATGTTTGATAGAATTCACTTGTAGATCAATTTGGTACTGGTGCTTTTCTCTTAGGAAAACAGATCCTTGAGGCTGGATCAATTTCTTTTTCTACAATAGATTTATTTAGATATTCTGTTTCCTCTTCTGTTAATCTAGGAAGATTATAGCTTTTGTCAATATTTTTCCTTTTCCTTTAAATTGTTAAATTTATTGGCATGTAATTGGGCAAAATAACCCCTCATAATTGTGTTGATTTCAAATTCATTTGTGGCATATTCACCCTTCTTATATTTAATACTAATGATTTTGTTTTCTTCGCTTTTTCAAAAAAATCATATTAACCAATAGCTTGTTTTTTTCATAAAACAACTCTTATTTTTTAAATTAATTCAGTGGTTTTCTTACACTTACATTTATTGATCTCAACTTTAATTTTTAGTATTTTCAATGCAGTGTTCATTTGGGCAAGGGTTAATTTCTTCTCTTTACAGTTTTTAAACTGTTTATTAAATTAATGGATCTGATTTTTCTCTTTTTTTGTTGAAAGTGTTTAGAAATATTATTTTTCTTCTGATCACTGCTTTTGCTGTATTCCACAGGTTTTGATTTGTTGTCTCATTATTGTCATTTCCTTTAATAAAGTTACTGATTGTTTCTAAATTTTTTTCTTTAACCTGCTCATGCTTTAAGATCAGGTTGTTTAGTCTCCAATTACTTTCTTTTTATCTATATTTCCATGGTCCCTTATTAAATATAATTTTATTGCATTATGATCTGAAAAGGATACACTTAATATACTTGTTTTTAACTATAAAAGGTTTACAAACTAATATATGGTCAATCTTTTTAAAGGTGCCATCAACTGTGAGTAAAAGGTGTACTCCATTCTATTCCTCTTCAGTTATTTTCAGAGATCTATCACATCAAGTCTACCTAAAATTCTATTTGCTTCCTTGATTTCTTTCTTATTTATTTTTTTTGGTTAAATTTATCTAGTTCTGAGACAGGGAGATTAAAGTCTCCCAGTATTATTGTACTACAAAATATTTCCATCTGTCATCTTTTAATTTTTCTTTTAAAAATGTAGATGTTATAGGATTAGATTAACTATTTTCCTATTTATTTTTAATATATGCCTTCACAGTCGTTTATTAAATGTAATTTTTATTGTATTATCATCTGGAAAAAGTTGCTTTAATATTTCTACTTTTCTACATTTCTTCATGTGGTTTTTATGCTATAATACATGGTATATACGTATACATACATACATCTATGTATCTCTCTCTGTGTCTATCTATCTATCTATCTATCTATCTATCTACGTATCTATCTATCTATTACCCTTTGATACAGTTTTGATGTGAATGAGGTTCAAGGGTTGGCCCCCATTTTTGCCTCCTCTACAAAAACTCTTCTTTGTGCATGTTTTTTATGTGAAATAATTTCCTTCAGTCTTCCTCTGCCTTTCCCATTTTCTATGCAGAATCCTTCTAACTGCACAAATAAAGATGGAATTCTTAGAAGATATATGTATTATCTTCTGGGATATAACCTTATTGAGTTCATTATGATTTTCCTTTCATTTTTACTTTTTTATGCTTCTCTTGAGTCTTATATTTGAAAGTCAAATTTTTTTTATTCAGCTCTGGTCTTTTCATTAGAATGCTTGAAATTCCTCTGTTTCATTAAATATTCATGTCACTTAAAGGATTGCATTCAGTTTTGATGAATAGTTCATTCTGTTTATAATCCCAGATCTTTTGCCTTCTGGAATGACATATTCTAAGCTCTCTATTCCTTAACAAGGGAGCTTCTGTATCTTGTGTGATACTGACTTCATTGTATTTGACTGGTTACTTTCTGGCTGCTTTTGGTGTTTTCTCTTTGGCCTAGGAGTTCTAGAATTTGGCAAAATATTACTGGTAGTTTTCATTTTGGCATCTCTTTCAGGTTCTGATTGATGAATTCATTAATTTCTATTTTACCTGTTACATTTAGAACATCAGGGAAGTTTTCCATGATAATTCCTTGATAGGTGATGTTTGGGCTATATCTTTGATTATCACTCTCAGCTAGTTCAATAATTCTTAAATTCTCTCTCCTCTATTTTTCATGTGGCTTGTTTTTTTTTTCTTTTTTTAGGTTTATGGCATTAATTATCTTTTGTTTTTCATCTTCATACATTTTTCTTTATTTTAGTCTTCAACATTCATTTGCACAAGATTTTGGTACCATGTAGAAGGATGTACCTCTAGAAACTTTCCTCACATAGCCTGTAAAATACCTGTAAAAAATGACTCTAAACAAATTCTAGAGCAGAAGAAGTCACAAAACGATGGAGTGAAGGAGATTTCAAGCCCAAGGCAACCTGAAAGGTCAACAGAAAAGGAGTGAAGCACAGCATGGGCCGCTCTGTGGTAAGGGCAGGACTAGAACAGTCTTCAAGGTGCCACTGTCAGCATCTGTGGATCCCAGATTCCTCAACTCACAAATGCCAAAGACAGCTTCAAAGGTCAATGAGAAAGCTCTTTCACTTGGGTGAGAAAGGAACACAGCAATCTAGCCCTGGCCCCAGGCAGTTGCAGCTTCCATTGTTGGAGCCCTGGCTTAAAGCCCCTGAGGGAATTGAGCCACCTGATCTGGATCTGAGTGGTGGTCCTGGAGTGAGAAGGAGTGTTGGCTGGCCTGATGGAGCTGGTGGATACTCTGGAAAAGGAATTCTGCTCACAGACCAGAGCACAGGCCAGGAGAGGAATAAACTCCTCTGCCTTGATTGTGTCACTGTGGAAGAACTAAGAACTTACAGGTTCCCAGAGTATACCCTCCCCTTGACAAAAAACTCAAAAGTCAAGTAACTGGATGAGAAAATGCCCCCCAAAAGGGAAAAGAATGACAATAGAAGGTTACTTTCTTAATGAACAGGTATTTTCTTCCATTCTTTCTGATGCGTAGGAACAATGCATACCATCAGAAGAAGTCAAGGTTTCTGCATCCAAAACCTCTAAAATAAATATGCAATGGCCTTAGGCCATGGAAGAGCTCAAAAAGGTTTTTGAAAATCAAGTAAGGGAGGTGGAGGAAAAATTGGGAAGAGAAATGAGAGAGATGCAAGAAAATCATGAAAAGCAAGTCAAGAGTTTGCTAAAGGAGACTCAAGAAAAGGCTGAAGAAATTGACTAACTCAAAAGGCAAAAGAGGCCCAAAAATCCAATGAGGAGAAGAACATTTTAAAAAGCAGAATCAGTCAAATGGAATAAGAGGTTCAAAACCTCACTGAAGAAAATAGTTCCTTAAAAATTAGAATGGAGCAGATGGAAGCTAATGACCTTATGAGAAACAAAGAAATTAAAAAATAAAACCAAGAGAATGAAAAAATAGAAGACAATGTGAAATATCTCATTGGAAAAACAACTGGCCTAGAAAATAGATCCAGAAGAGACAATTTAAAAATTATGGGACTAACTGAAAGCAATGATCAAAACAAGAGCCTAGATATCAACTTTCATGAAATTATCAAGGAAAACTGCCCTGATATTCTAAAACAATGGAGTAAAATAAATATTGAAAGAATTCACTGATTGCCTCCTCATAAAAATCTGAAAAGAAAATCTCCTAGGAATATTGTAGCCAAATTCCAGAGTTCCCAGGTCAAGGAGAAAATATTGCAAGCAGCCAGAAAGAAACAATTGGAGTATTATGGAAATACAATCAAGATAGCACAGGATCTGTCAGCTTCTATATTAAGGGATCGAATGGCTTGGAACAGGATATTCCAGGAGTCAAAGGGATTAGGACTCAAACCAAGAATCACCTACCCAGCAAAAATGAGTATAATGCTTCAGGGGAAAAATGGTCATTCATTGAAATAGAGGACTTTCAAGCATTCTAGATGAAATGACCAGAACTGAATAGAAAATTTGACTCTGAAACACAAGAATCAAGAGAAGTACGAAAAGTATGAAAACAGGAAAGAGAAATCAAAAGGGACTTATTACTCAAGTTGAACTGTTTACATTCCTACATGGAGAGATAATATTTGTAACTCTTGAAACTTTTCTCAGTATTTAGGTAGTTGGAGGGATTACACACACACACACACACACACACACACACACACACACACACAAGGCACAAGGTGAGTTGAATAGGAAGGGATGATATATAAACAAATGAAATTAAGGGTGGGACAGGAATATATTGGGAGGACAGAGGGAAAAATGGAATGAGGCAAATATATACATACATATATATATATATATATATATATATATATATATATATATATATATATATATATATATATATATATATATATATATATGTATGTATGTATATATATATATGTATATATATATATATATAAAATCTTCCTTCCAACTTCCCTAATAATGAGAAAGGTTTCATGAGTTGCCAGAATCATCTTTCCATGTAGGAATATAAACAGTTCAACTTTGATAAGTCCCTTATGATTTCTCTTTCGCTATTTACTTTTTAATGCTTGATTCTTGCATTTGAAAGTGAAATTTTCTATTTAGCCCTGATCTTTTTTTCAAGAATGCTTGAAATTTCTGTATTTCGTTGAATGACCATTTTTCTCCTTTAAATATTTTACTCAGTTTTATTGGGTAGATGATTTTTAATTTTAATCCTAGCTCCTTTGATGTCCAGAATATTGTCTTCTAATTTCTATGATCCTTTAATGTAGAAACTGTTAGATCTTGTGTTATCCTGATTGTGTTTCCACAGTACTCACACACAATTATTTCTTTCTGGCTACTTGAAATATTTACTTCTTGACCTTGGTACTCTAGAATTTGGCTACAATATTCCTAGGAGTTTTCCTCTTGGGATCTTGTTCAAGAGGTGGTCAGTGGATTCTTTCTATTTCTATTTTGCTTTCTGGTTCTATAATATCAGGTCAGTTTTCCTTCACAATTTCTTAAAAGATGATGACTAGGCTCTTTTTTATCATGGCTTTCAGGCAGTCCAATAGATTTTAAATTAACTCTTCAGGATCTATTTTCCAGGTCAGTGGTCAGTCTCCAATGAGATATTTCACATTTTCTTATATTTTTCTTATATTTTTTTATTTTCTTATATTTTTTCTTTCTTTTGGTTCTGTTTTATAATTTCTTGATTTGTCATAAAGTTATTAGCTTCCTTTTGCTCCATTCTAATTTTTAAGGAAGCGTTTTCTTCAACAAGCTTTTGGATCTCCTTTTCCATTTGGTCAACTCTGCTTTTTAAGGTATTCTTCTCTTCATTGGCTTTTGAATTAGCCTATTTTTAAAGGTGTTATTTTCTTCAGCATTTTTTTGGGATCTCCTTTAGCAAGCTGTTGACTTATTTTTCATGATTTTTTTGCATCACTCTCATTTCTCTTCTTAATTTTTTCCTCTACTTCTCTTACTTGATTTTCAAAATTCTTTTTGAGCTCTTGTATGGCCTGAGACCATTTCATGTTTCTTGGAGGTTTTTGATGTGGGAACTTTGACTTTGTTGTCTTCTGGTTGTATGTTTTGATCTTCCTTGTTACCAAAGTAATATTCTGTAATCTGATTTTTTTTCTCACTGTTTGCTCATTTTCTCAACCAATTACTTAACTTTTGAGCTTTAAGTCAAAGTAGGTCTCTGCTTCCAGTGGGGGAAGGTGTACTCTCCCAAGCTTCAGGGGTTTTGTTCATCTCTTTTCAGAGATATTTCTGGGGAACTGCAAATTTTCAGCTCTTCCAAACTTGTATGACCAAAAAATAAGTGTTTTCTCCTTTTCTGGTCTGTCTTCTGATCTGTGAGTGATCACAAACACTCATATCTTCCTTGAAACTGTGAGGAGGATTCCCTCTCCACTGCTTTGACAAGCTCTAACACATCAGCATTCCTCCTTGCCCCAGGACTGCCATCCAGGACTGTGATCCAGAACCATGCACGTCAAAATAAGAGAATCCCACCTCACCACCAGCAAAGAGATCCCCTGCAATCCCCTTCTGATCAGCAGCTTTAATCCTCCCCTCTCCCCCCAATCCATGGGACTAGAACTCCAGAAAAATAGCCACTGCTGCTACTGAAGCCACTGCTGCTCTGCCTCCAAGGCTGGGACCAGACCATGCTTCTCTCTCACCCAGGTCTGATAGAGTTTTCCTACCAACCTTCTATGCTATCTTTGGTGTTTGTGGGCTGAAAAGCCTGGAAACTGCTACAACTGCCAGTGATTCATTCCCCTGAGTCATGCTCCAGGCCTGTCTGTGTTGATGCAGCCAGTGCTGGATTGTGCTCTGCTCCCAGTCTGGCATGATTGACTGTTTCTGTAAATTCTCCAGGCTGTCTTGGGCTAGAGATTTCTTTCACTCTATCATTTTGTGGGTTCCACAATTCTAGAATTTGTTGAGTCATTTTTTACAGGTATGTGGAGGGATTTAGGAGTGAGCTCAAGCAAGTCCCTGATTTTACTCTGTCATCTTGGCTCTACCTTTATGATTTGATTTTCTGATGAGGTATTTCACATGAAAAACAAATTCCCATTCTTGGACTTCGTATTTATTTTTCTGGATTGTCTCATGGAGGCATCAACTTCCGGTTACCCAATTTTAATTTTAAAGGAATTATTTTCTGTAGTGAGTCTTCTTACTTCTTTTTTCATTTGGCCAATTCTGTTTTGTAAGATATTTTCTTCAGTATTTTTATGCCTCTTTTAGCAATATTTTATCCTTTTGCCTCTTTTACTAAGTTTTTCTTTTTATAAATGTTCTTGCTTCAATTTCATTTACTTAATTTTTCCTCTACTACTCATATTTGATTTGATTTGATAACTTATATTAGTTTTTCTAGGAATTTTTTGGATTTGTTTTCAATTTACATTTTTGTTTGTAACTTTGCTTGTAGGTGTTTTCAACTTTATTGTCATCTTCTGTGTTTGTGTCTTGATATTTCTTGTTGCCATAGTAGTTCTTTCAGTCTGATTCTTTTTTTTTTATTGCTGTTCATTTTTCACCCTATTTCTTGATTTTGAACTTTGTGTTAAAGTTGGGATATATTCCTAGTGTGATGTAGGGGGAGGAGCACTCTTTCAAGCTTTAGGCATTTTCACACTGCTGTTTTCAGAGCTAGTTCTTGAGGTATGGAAGTTTTCAGTGCTTCCAAGATGATGTGATCAGGAAGAGGTGTGGTCACTGCTTTCCTGATCTCCACTCTGGTCCTTACCAAGAAAATGCCCTGATCCCTTGGGAATGCAACTAACACTGCTCCCTAGAGTTCCTGCTCCCTTAGAACCAAAAGTGATGCTGTTTCTCAGAATCCCTGATCCCATGTGACCCAAAGGGATACTCAGCATTCCTAGTACCTCTTCCTTCTGCCCTTGAACTATGCCCCAGAAGTGAGTATAGGCAATGGAGTTTCCAAGTGGTGTCTGGTTCTACATCCAGTGCTAGTACAAGGATCCTCTGTGTTCTCTTTCTGCTCAGTTTACAAGTCTCATTATCATCTCTGACTTGAGACCTCCTGAAGTTGCTGTGCTTTCGTTGCCCCAACTTGATCCCACTGCTGTTGGACTATGGGCCAGCCTCCTTTCCCACATCACAGATCTCTCTTTCTGACCTCCTAAGTTGTCTTGGGCTTATCTCATTCTGACCTTTCCTTGACTGCTATTCTTTAATTCATTTTGAGGTGCTATTTTAAAGTTAACGAGAGGAATGTTGGGAAAGCCCAGTTGCGTGCTTTCTCTAGTTTACCATCTTGGCTCCATTAGTAGAGCTCATTTCAGGAAGACCTTTGTTCACATCTGAAGCATCATCTGTGGCCTAGGGAGAATCAATTAATTTCTCAGTCCAATCTTCTTCATATGTAAAATGTAACATATGTAACAGTAGTATATACTTCATACGTTTCTTATGATAATCAAATGAAATAACATATATAGTGTTTTTGAATGTTAGCAAGCTATATAAATGCTATCCTCATCCTTGTCTTCACTGTCAAACATTTCTATAAGAACCTGCAAAATGTATGATGTTGTACTAAATTTGAATAATCTGCCATCAAAAGTGAAGCCATTTAAATACCTTAAGTATTACACTTCTGAGACATAACTGAACACAGAGCATATTTATGTAATAATATAGCTTACTATTCAAAAAATAATGAGATGAAATAGTAAATATCTTTTTGTCCAAATTCTTCTGCCCTACTTGGGAATTATCTAAGAAACATATAAAATACAACTAGAGTAAGAGTGTTGACATAGAAATTATAATTGGGAAATATCTCCATTTAATATTCCCTTTTCAAATGCCTCTATTTGAATTGTCCTTATAGAAGAAAAATGCTAATTCACTTCCTAGATCCTTATAAAAAGAACAGGGTCTTCAGACTGAAAGTTCATAGTGTTTCTTTGTGAAAATGTCTTAAACTAACAGCTAATCTGGTATTTCTCATTTTGGATATCTTTTTCTATATAAAAAACTCCTATGCAATAAGCCGGAGCTGTTAGAAATATCATTTCACCATTTCCTCAATAAAAATGTTAGTATTTGAGAAAAAAGTGTCATCGTAGCAAATCAGCAGAGTAGGTGTTAGTGTGTTTAAAAAATAAAACCAAACAGATTCCTTATTCTGAATTAGCCCAGAATTTTCTTTAGTGGAGTAAAATGATTATTGACACAGTCTGAGTGGCCATTGAGAATTAATAACCTGATTGTTGCTCAATTATGTAATTAAGTTCCAGGAAAAATCTGAAACATAAGGTCAGGTAGAAACTGATTTGAATTACAGAAAATACAATTCTAATTGGTCAGAGTCTATGCTTTGAAGATTTCACATATTGTGACCAGATAATATCAAATCAATACAGATATACAAAAAAGGCTGATACTTAACAGTGAATTTTAGAGGAAACATATAATGAATTTATGGTAAACTGTAGATGAGCAGAATACTCTTGTCAGACTTGTCAGTCTTTACCAGCACTTTACCTTTTGTGATCTTGGGAAAAGCTATTAAATAGGTAGTGGAAAGTTAAAGGTTAAATTACTGTTACTTTTGCCTCTTTCACTGCTATTTTGTACTTAGAATAACTGGCTGAGAAGAAACTGACAGAAGCGAAATCTAAGGCCTTGGTGCCAGGCTAGTGTCCATCACTTAGGCTGACTAAACATTCTTGCTACCTCTGTAAACAATGCATAGAGAAAGCTGCAATTTCCTTTCCATACAATTGGATAAACTCAGGATGGCATAAATCCCTCAAAGAAAAAAAAAACCTCTCTAAATGCTTAATATGGTGAGAAAATTTGGCTTTGAAACTTACAGTAGTGAGATACATAGAATATCTTTGTACTTCACAGCTTTATTTTCATCTTTATTGAGGCAGAAGGTGAAAATCATGTCACACATGTACAAACTCTAGAATAATTTCTAATTATTTATCTCTTCCTCTAATTCACATAGATAAGAATATTCATATGATAGCATAAATCAGAATTATATTCCTGAAGTCTGCTAATGATTAACAACCAGGTTTTAACTTATATGACTTTTTGGTACAAGACAAAGGGAGCTAGAATCTAGAGCAGGTAAACTCTAATTAGCATTAATTAGCACTAATCAAAAATTGATTAGCACTAAGCAAAAAAAAGAGAGAGGATTGTTAAAACTGATGGTCATCACACCGGATGAATCAGAATTAATTTTTTTGTAGGTTTCAAACTTTGGCCAAATATAAAATGATATTTAATAGGAATGAACATATATTCTTACACTTGTGTTCATCAAATGTTAAGTACAAGATAAAGGTGATATAGCTAAACATCAATCCATTTAATACAGCATTTTACTAGATCGCATGTTCAATGTGAGTGGATATTGCCTCTAGGAAAAAATACAAACTCCTTGGTTTTTCATATAAGACTACATACAGCCTTCCTACCTACATTTATTTCACATTACTCCTTTCCATACAATTTATGTTTAAGCAAAGCTGATTTATTTGCCATTACGTGAACTCAGTATCTCCTCTTTTTCTACTCTCTTTGCACAGACAGCGTACTGCAGGATTGAAATTCACTCTGTTCTTAACACTACTCTTAGAATACTTCTCTGGCCTAAATCTAAAACTATAGATCTAAAACTATATTGTAAAGCAGCAATGATCAAAACTATCTGGTACTGGCTAAGAAATAAAGTGGTGTAATCAATGTAATAGATTATGTACAAAAGACATGGTAGTAAATGTCCATAGTAATTCCAGTGTTTGATAAACCCAAAGACCTCAGTTTCTGGGACAAGAATTCAGTGTTGGGAAAACTGGAAAACCATACCCTAGAAACTAGTTATAGACCAACATCTTACACTGTATACCAATATAAGATTAAAACAGATATAAACTTTAGATATAAAGGGTGAGACCATAAGCAAATTAGGAGAACAAGGAATAGTTTACCTGGCAGATCAATGGAGAAGGGAAGACTTTATGACAAAGCAAGAGATACAGAGCATTACAAAATATAAAATGGATAATTTAGATTGTATTAAATTTTAAAGTTTTTGCAGGAATAAAACCAATGCAATCAAGATTAGAAGGAAAGAAGAAAGCTGGGAAATAATTTTTACAGAAAATGTCTCTGATAAAAGTCTCATTTTTTTGAAGATATAAAGAACCGAGTCAAATTTATAAGAATACAAGTCTTTCCCCAATTGATAAATGGTCAAAGCATATGAACAGGCAATTTTCAGATGAAGAAATCAAAACTGTGTATAGTCATATGAAAAAATGCTCTATACTACTATTGATTAGAGAAGTGCAAATTAAAACAACTTTGAGGTACTACCTAATACTCGTTAGATAGCCTAATATGACAAGAAAATAAAATGATAAATGTTGGAAAAGATGTGGGAAAATTGAGACACTTATACACTGTTGGTAGAACTGTTAACTGATCCAACCATTCTAGAGAGCACTTTGGAACTATGCCCAAAGGGCAATCAAACTGTGCATACTCTTTGATACAGAAATACCAAGAAGATCATAAAAAAAGGTAAAGGATTTACATGCGCAAAGATATTTATAGCAGCTCTTTTTGTGGTGGCAAAGAATTGGAAATTGAGGAGATGCCCATCAATTAGAGAAAGCCTGTATAAGTTGTGGTATATGAATGTAATGAAATAATGCTGGCTATAAGAAATGAGTTGCAGGCAGATTTCAGAAAAACCTGGAAAGACTTATGCAAACTCATGTAAAGTGAAGTAACCAGAGAGAGAAAAACATTGTAAACAACGATGGCAACATCGTGTGATGATCAACTATGAATGTCTTGGCTCTTCTCAGTAATAGAATAATCCAAGAGAATTTTAAAAGACTCATGATGAAAAATGCTAACCACATCCAGGAAAAGAACTGATGGAATCTGAGTGCAACCAAAGCATATTATTTTCATTTTTTTTCATTCTCTTTTCCCTTTGTTCTGTTTCTTTTTTTCACAACATGACTAATAGGGATATATATTTTACATGATTGCACACATATAACCTATATCAAATTGCTTACTGTCTTAGGGAGGACCAACAGGAGCTTCCTTTGTAGGAAGAGGAAAGAGGAGAGAGACAATTTTGAACTCATTTTTTTTTTAAGTGAATGTTAAAAAATTGTCTTTACATGTAATTAGGAAAAATAAAATACTATTTAAAAGGAAAAAAAATAAAAATGCCACCTCTATTCTCAAACATGTAATGGCCCCCCAAGCTACTAATGCTTTCTCATTTTAAAAATTCTATTTGTTTATCTCTTTGAATATTTTATCACCTCACTAGAATATAATCTCCTGGAAGGGCAGGGATGCTTTAGGGATCTTTATAACCCCTGTACCAAACCTAGTACCTCCAACATAACAAATGCTGATGCTAGATTAAATTAAATTCTGTAAAATGATAGCCTAAAATAGCCTAATATGATCTCAGGTTTTATTGTGTTCTGCAGAAGTCATGTGATAGTCTTTTTCTACTCTGTACATGTCTGTCTAGATCCAGATAATCTGTTTAATTCTGGCTGACACAATTTAATAAGGATAGCAGTAAGTTTCTGAGTGTCCAGGGGAAGATGAAAGGCCTTCCCATCATCCCATGTATAAAATGATTAAATGAACTGGGATGTTAAGTCTAGAGCAAAGAAGACTTGGCATGTGGGTGGGGAGGCATGATAGCCTTCTTAAGTATTTGGCAAGGAATTTTTCCATAGATGAGGAATTACACTTGTTCTACTTAGTCCTGGAGCCCACAGGGTATCTAGAACTAGGAAGTTTCAGAAAGACTGTTTGCTGAAAATTTTTCCTATCTGAAATGGAATCAGGATAGCTCAAGAAGCTGTGAGATGAACATTTATGGGATATAGTGTGAGAAGTATTCTTGTCTACATGTGGTATAATGTGCACTGATGACGAGTGATATCACAGATTCATTGAAGTACCAAAAATTGAAGTACATAAAACAATTAACTTGGTCCTGTAAGAATTCCTTGAAGCCAGAATTTAGGAAATATTCCTTATTTTCTTGAACATAAAGCCATCTAATTCTTATCTGTAACCTAAACTTTGCTTACGAAAAGAGAGATTAAGGTAACCTAAATCTCTTTAATTCTGACACAGCATGAGAGGCACATGGTGTCTAACTGTACATAAGCTTCTTTATAGCTAATGACAGCTCCATAGTATGTGTGAAGAGAGATGTTCCTGGCAATTTTATAATGCTATCACTCTTCGATATGTAAAACTGTGACAAAACTGAATTGTCTAGCATGTATATGTATATATATATGTATATATATAATTGAGATTAAGTATTACGTACATAGCTTTCTCTCGCTCTCTCCCTCTGTCTCTCTCTCTCTCTCATCTAACTCTATGAAACATGCTTTTTGCTTTGATGGAAATTTTGCTTTTATCACTTTCAATATATATGTAAATACTTTCCAATATTTAAGCTCTACCTTTTTGGAAGACCATTCTCTTAGGTACATCTTAGCTGCTAATTTAGTTATCCAGGGAAATAGGCAGGGCTAAATATTATAAAGAACTGACCTGAACTGAATTCTTAACTGTTCACTCGCTGGTCTCAGGGCACATCGTACAACATAAAACAGGACAATATAGGACGAGGTGTCAGGGCTTGGGGATGGATGGACAGAATACCTGTCTGAACTATATATATTCAAATTAATTAAGCAAAATTTCAGAAGTTATACCATTCCTACAATTCATAGAATATCTCTCTTTCTTTAAGATGCAGCTTATGCATATATTTCTTCTTGAAGACTTGCTGGATTCTATACCCCCTCCTCCCTACACCATCTGCTAATGTCCTCCTTCCCAAACTACTTTGTATTTAAATACTTTATTTTTATTTGAATGTCCTAACTTTATACTTATTCTATATTTTTATATGTATGTATCAACTACCCCCATTAAAGTGTACATTTCTTCTAACTAGGGATGATTTAATTCCCTGTATGATTCTTAGCAGATCATAGGTACTAACACAGTCCTGTTGATTGATTGACAAAAAAGATGAAGTTTAATTCTCTACTGTGTACAGCTGGAGTCATGAAGACAAGAGTTCAGATTATGACCTCACACAAGTCATTTAAACTCTGTTTGCCTCAGTTTTCTAGGCTACAAAATGGGGATAAGAATGGCATCTACCTACCAGAATTATTATGAGGGCCAAATGAAATAATAACTGTAAAGTGCTTAGCACAGTGCCAGACACATAATAAATGCTATATAAATGTTACTTTTTATTTTTATTATTATTATTGTTTAGATTAGCCAATGACCAATGTTCTTATTTATTAAACATGAATAATAACTGTTTTCTTCATAGAGTTTTTTAAAGTTCAGTTCTTGCTAAATCCTAATGGATAGTTACATGTGAATTGTTATATTTCTGCTAAGATCATAGAAGCATAGAATAAGAGAGAAAAAAGTAACTTTGAATGTCATTGAGTCTAAACCCTTATTTAGCATATGAGGAAACAGACCTACAGTAATGAGGTGATATCCCTGAAGCCATATAACTAGTAGTGATTAAATTGTAATTTGAACTCTGGTTTCATGATGCCAAATTTAGTGTTGTTTTACTTGTGATACCACACTCATTCAATGAGAATTATCAAAACTGTGTATAATATAGTGAGCTATTTGGACTAGAATGTGAATATTGTGCTCTGTGATCCTTCTCTTTTAATTTCTGTCTTCTTCTATCTTTGGAAAAGTTATTTTAGAAAATTCAAATACCTATTTGCTAAGGAAAATATTTTTTTCATCTATATTTTTTCAGAAGGAAGGAGGCAATAGAACTACTGTTGACATTACAAGGTCATCTATTTTCTAGAAAAGTTGCTGGGATAGAAGAATTAGAGCTCTTCGAGTAAAATGTATTGGGGTCAGCTGTGTCTATTATTGTCCCTCTCATATTCCACTCTCCACTCTAAAACTTAGAGAAGATTAGGTAACAGAAAGCAAATAGAATTGCTTAAACTCTGAAAGACTTTTGAAATTTCTTTAAATATTACTTAATATTCTATTTCTAATACAAAGCAAAAGGATGAGTTCTGAGTTTTTGATGTTCATATCTATAATGAACTTATCTGAAAAGTAGGATACATTTCAATATTCCTTCAAGGAACAACTCAGTAATTATACTGAATCATGAAAATAAAAATATCACATATGACTGTAAATTTAAGATTTCAAAGGTAGTGATGTGAACTGTGAATATTAACTTATTTCATAGCAGCAAGCAAGCTAGGTAATATCAATCCACCCACCAATCAATTAGTAAGATTAATTGAGCATCTACTACATGTTAAATGCTTGGGATACTACTACAAAGAGTGAAATAAACCTTATTCTAAGAGAGGTCACATTCTTTCAGCAAAATCTCTATCTATCTGTCTGTCTTTTTATTTGCACAGAATAAATGTGAAGAGTAAAAATGCAAATACACACAAAATAGTTAATTATGAAATAGTTGACAGAGGGCACTAACCATTAGAGGATTGAGAAGAGCTTCATATAGAAGGTAGTGCATGTGGTAACTTTTGAATGAAGAAAGGACATAGATGAGGGAAAGGTGAAGAGGGAGTGTATTACAGAAATGGGAGGGGGGAGGCTGTGCAAAACAAAGGAAACTGGAGACATACAACCATGGACAAGGAAAAGAGAATTCAGTTTGTTCAGATTATAAAGTATGGAGAGTAGAGTATAGTAGAAACTTGATTACAAGTAACCTGATTTATAAATGCTTCATCGGATGAGGAAAATTGTTTTGCAAAACTTTGTCTTGCAGGATGAAGAAAAATTTGCAGCATGAACATTATGTTTGGACTTCAATGACTTGTGAAGGCATGATATTCAACTAGGGCCATGGTTTTTGTTTTTGGGGGGTTTTTTGCTGTCATATGTCAAACAAAGGAACTGCCTAATCAGACTCATTCAGCATTGATCCTTTATGATGGCAGCATCATTTGCTCTTAACAGTACCATCACAAGTAATGTTTGTGTAAGTATGGGAGTACTTTGTATAAAAGTGTGTGGTAGTGACTGTGATCTACAACAATATTTGTAACAATGGCCCCAGTGAAGAAGATTGAAAAGAAAGGTGCAAAGAAGAAATAGACCATTATGTTGCAAATGAAAACAAAATCATTGAGAAGTATGAACATGATATGCGTGTGACCGATCTTTCATGGTTTAATGACTGGTCTGCATGTACAACCTACACCATTTGGAAGAAGGACAGACCAAAGGTGGTAGATACAGAGAAAAGAGTCACAAGAATATCAAAGCAATGGCCACGTGTTCTAGAAGATGCTGAAAAGTTACTTCTCATGTGGATCAATGAGAAGCAGTTAGCAGGTGATACCATAACTGAGAACAAAGGGCTGGTGGAGGAACATAGCCAGGAGCTGAGGATGAACAAATTGATGGATCTGCATGAGGAGCACCAGCAAGAGGTTGCGGAGGAAATCTCATCAAAGGATGATGTTGAGAGGTTGGAGGAATCCCTCACATCAAGTGAGATTAGGAAGGTTTTATCAGATGTGGGACAACGTGCAAAATTTGTTGAAAACTGTCACCCAAATAAGGTTGTAGCAATGAGAGCCATGAATATTTTTAATGATAATGCAATGTCGCCTTTCCGTGATATTCTGAAAAAATGTCAAAAACATGTGCCATCAGATAGATTCCTAGTCAGTAGCAAACGTAAAGGGGAAAAAAAAAAACAGTGAATCAAAACATGAAAGTGATTCTAAAAAGCAAAAAATAAGTGAAGGCAGTAGTATTAGTCTTATTTTTAGTGAAAGTAGCATAAAAGAGAACACTCCCAACATTGAAATTCCTGATGTTCCAGAAGGAGATTCTCCTTCCAAGCAATAACCCTTCCTCCTCCTCTTCCCTCTCATCTCCCTTACTCCAGCCATGACTCTTCTCAAAGGTAAAGAGCAGGTTTATTTTATTTTTGGTTTATATTGTGTACTAATCACTGCCATTTTATTTCAAGTGCATGAGGGATAAAAAAAAAACTTATTTGAAATTATGAGTAATAAAGTTTGTGTGAATATTTTTGGGGATATGATACCAATCATCTGACTTTACCTTATCTTCTGTGGGAAAATTTGCTTTGCAGTATGAACAAATTTTGGTCTCTTGAAACAAATTAAATTCATAAACCTAGATATACTACAATGTATAATGAGGTTGGGAACATAGATTAGGATGATGTGTGAAAGAGCTTTAAAAGTTAAACAGACAAGGTGATAGGGAGCCACAGGTCATAAATGAATAAGGAAATGACAGATCTTTGTTTAAGGAAAAATCATTTGGGTGAATGTGTGGAAATTGAAGTAGAATGGGGAGAAGATGAAGAGATCATTTTGGAGGATGCTTCAGTAGTCTAAACAGGAGGTGATCAGAGCCTATTAAGGTGGTGGATTGTGTGAGTAGAGAAAAGAAGTTTGATGAGATAGATGTGGAAGTAGAAACAGCAAGATTTGGCAACTGACTGTGTATATGGAATAAGAAAGAGCAAGTGGTTGAAGATATGTTAAGGTTATAATACATTATATGTAGAAATATATATAATATATATTCTTTAGAAACTGGAAAAATCATGGTGCCTATAGCAGAAATATAGAAGTTGGAAGACAAATTGGGTTTCAGGGAAATATATTCACTTATGTTTTAGATATTTCATTTGAGATGTCTCCAGGACATACTTTGAAATATCTAACAGGTATTTGATCGTGTGGGACTGAAATTCAAGGGATAAATTGGGGCTGGATATGTTGGTCTGAGTCATTTGCATGGAGATTATAAGTAAATCCAGGGGAGTGGGTGAGACATACCATGGACAGAGTATAGAAACAGAAGAGAAAACAATTAAGGATAGGACCTTAAGAACCTTCACATTTAAGGACTGTGGTATGGACTATTAACTAGTAAAGAAAACTAAGGTATGGTCAGATAGGTAGAAGGAAAACCAGAAGAGATTAGTGTCCCTGAAATCTAGAGAAAAGAGAGCATCCAGGAGCAAAAAGTGAACAGTGTAAAAAACAATAGAGATCAGGAGTGATGAAGACTGTGGAACAACCATCAGATTTGGCAATTAAGAGATCACTCTTTAACATTGGTAATGGCAGTTTCATTTGAATGCTGTGGTAGGAAGCCAGACTGAGAAGTGTCCCAGATACTATCGAAATTTCTCCTAAATAAATGTTTCTTACCTTGGGTTCAGCTGTCATAACACTCCAAATAATTTAGTCAGTAAGCTTAAATTTTATTTATTTGTTATTGATAGACTTTTATTCTCAAGAAAGATGGTATTTCTATCTCTCTAGTGTGGTTTATGTAAATGTTTTGATGCTTATGAAATACTTATATCCACATTTGGGGAATGGGATATGGGTGAAGTTAATAATAGATTGATATTAATGAACTCTAACTGTACTTTTCATACACCTTTCATATTCTAATGCTATTCCCACACACACACACCCTCACATCCCTGCCTCATACCTTTAATTCCATTTAGTCAGATTCTGATTTAATATGGCTGTGGTGAAATATGCTTCCTCTTATTTTTGGACAACTGACAGAATATTTCAAACTTCTTTTGCTTATGCTGCTAATTACACAAATGCATGTGTCATCTTGTTTAGACTGTAGTTTCATCCTGTGTTGCCTATCATATTGCCCTTATGCTGTTCTCACAGTTGACAGACTTCAGCTGGTACAAACTGTGTCTTGGATTCTAACTGGCATCAGCCACAGCAAATAGACAACTTGACTTCTGCTTTATCTAGATGCCACACATAATTTGATACTAAATTCCTTCTTCTAATATTTTTTCATTGACCTTCCTAGTTTGAAGATTTAGGAATATATAATAACTTCCTTCCTTTCCTCATATGTATCTATGTATATGTGTATAAAAGAGTGTGTATATGTATATTTATGTTGATGTGTATATACTTTTATACATATATGCATATACTCATACATACATGAACTAAAACATAACAATCCACAAATGACACTTGAAAAAATCATTTTGTTACTTTGCATTAGCTTAAAATATTTTATGAGTTTGAAGAGCAATGGAGTAGGGAAATAGCCTTGAAGACTGACAGTATTTCATTGCAAGTAGAAATTAGGACTATGAAAAATAACAGCAATAACTGATATTTATTCTAACATTTGAAAAAAAATTATTATTTATTACATGTGGTCCTTAACTCATCAATGTGAGATAAGCATCATGGACATAATCATTCCCATTTTAAAGCTCAGAAAACTGAGATTTTGAAAGGTTAAAGGGCTTATGCAAAGTCACATAGCTGGTAAAAGTCAACAACAGGATTTTAATTCAAATCTCTGGCAATATTTTTATCCAGTGCTCTTTCAAATATTTCACAGCACCTCTCCCTAGACTGGAGATTTTATGAGTGCTTCTCTGACCTTTGATTACATATATCTCCTCTAGCACCCTAGTACAGGCTCTCATGAGTTGTGTCTATATTACTAAAAAAAAACCAAACAAACAAAAAAAAACTTTTTTAGATAACTTCCTTACCTTTCACCTCTCTTCATCCCACCTCACTGCCAAATAATTGTCCAAAAATGTCAGTAGTCTCCCACTCTACAGGATTTTGCTATGACTTGAAGGCTCTATAATTCCAAAATCCTTCTTCTAACTTGTCTACATTCCCATCTAAGAATTTTCTGCCCTAGTCCATCTGCCATTTTAATTATCTGTTGAAAACACCATGCATATTTTAACTTGCAAATATTTCCTTACATCATTCCTCTTATTTGGAATCTCCCTCATTTTTCTTTTCCAAGTATTAGAAAACTGACTCAAGTCAAATCTCAGCTCAAGTTTCATTTTTTTCTATGAAATCCTGAACACTGAAGCCTTGTGGATCTTTCCTTCCAGTAGCCACTTGGCGCTTATCATATATTGCTTTATTTTACTGGGTATTATTCATATATCTTAGATTGTAAGCTCCTTGAGATGTCTTGTAACTTAGTGTGAGAGTATGAAGAGGTGAAACAACAAATATCTACTACTGTTTCCTCACCAAAAGGGCCAGGCCATTCTTTCCTCCTTTCTTCCTAGAAAAGAAAATAGTTTTCCCTAACAACTAGCATTTAGTGTGCCTCACTACAGTTAAGGTGGTCTAATTGTAAGCTCACATGTAAGCTGAATTTGTGTTGAGGAGTGAACTAGGTTTTTCAGGAGAATATTTTGCATTAACAATCTTTATACTATATCATCTGAGAGTAGTAGTTACTGTCCTATCAGTACCCCACCTAAGCATGGGGAATGATATTATATTACTTTTTCCCCCCAAAGCTGGTACAACTTACTTTTTTGTCATATATGGTTTTGAGGATTGTTTTTTAAAAAATTACTTGAAATATAGCTTTGAAAAATAGCTTTTAGAAGCCCATTGTGTTTTAAATGGAGCTACTTGACTCCACCTTAAAATCCAAACAACTTTGACTTTCATTGAATGGCCAATAATAGTCCCAACCCATGTCTCTGTGGCTCATTGCTTAGGCTTTAAAATTTTTTTAAACAGTATTTTATACCCCTCCCATTATATGCCAAGATAATTTTTAACATTCAGCTTTTATAAGATTTCCAATTCCAAACTCTCTCTCTCTCTCTCTCTCTCTCTCTCTCTCTCTCTCTCTCTCTCTCAACCTCCTACCCCTCTGCTTTTCCAAAAGTGGAAGGCAATTTGAAATAGGTTACATAGATGTAATTATGAAAAAAACATATTTCCATAGCAGTCACAGTTATGAAAGACGAAACAGATCAAAAAAAAAAAAACACACACACATACACACATGCAAAATTAAAGTGAAAAAGGTATGCTTCAATTTGCATTCAGAGTCTACCAGTTCTTTATCTGGATGTGGATGACATTTTCCATCTTGAGTTCTTTGTACTTGTGTTGGCTCCTTGTGTTGCTGAGAAGAGTTAAGTCATTCATTGTTGATCATCACACAGTGTTGCTGATATGGTGTACAATGTTTTACTGCTTCTTCTCATTTCACTTTGCATCAGCTCCTCTAAGTCTTTCCAGGTTTTTCTGACTACTCATCATTTCTTATTGCACAATAATATTCTTTTACATTTCTATGCCACAGTGTTTAGACTTTCATGGCTTAGAATGATTGTAAATAGCAATTGTTTTCTCCTCTGGCCAGAAGGACTGAAGGTCCCTTCCTACTCTGACCTGTTGCTAGTTGTCATGACCTTTTGTTTTGTCATTGGATTTCAATGACTCTCAGGAGAGAGTGAGGCTGATGACTTGGTGTAGCTCTGTCTTATCATAACCAATTCACAAGCAAGTCAAGACATCACCCTGTTATGTCATTGGTCATCTTTTGAGAATAAAAGATCAACAACAAAAGGAGAGAATAGATCCTTAGACTTGATTGGTCTTTGTTTCCAGCTTCTTTCCCCTCACCCACTACATGAAAACTCCTCCTCCTTCCCGTAACAGAGATTGGCTTTCTTTAAAAGGAGACATAGATGTCTTGGGCACCTGATTGGGGTTGCTTTTTTAATGCAGCTTCCTGGTCGTGTGTTGAGTTTGAGACTCTTGAGTTTGTGAATTTCTGAAGAGTTCTCCAGTCACCATGTTCTTTACCATGTCTTGTCCTCATGCCCAGACATGTTTCCATGTGGGGATAAAGGAACTACATTTAGGGAAACCACGTACTGCTATATCATTATTACTTATTAAGACTAAGGAAAAGTAAATCTGAATTTATTAACTGTTCAGAAACTTGCAAGTACCCCATTTTTTCCCAATATCAAACCTGAATTAAGAGAATGTTAGCATAACAGAAGGCATGGTAGAGAAACAGAAAAATTAATTCAAAACTTTCATATTTTCTCACATAATACCTTTTACACTGGAGGCAATTAATGAATATTTCACTTGACTCAAGGAAAAACAATCCTAGAAAGATTCAATAACTTGTCCAAAGTGACATAGATAATAAGTAATAATAAGTAGCAGAGACAGGTATCACAATCCCACACTGTAACTTAATTACCATCATTTTTTCCCTATATCACATTAAGTATATATATATATATATATATATATATATATATATATATATATATATATATATATATATATATATATATATATATGATGTTGATAACTGTCATTGCTGTGCAAGCTCTGGAAGGTCCTTCCATGTTGAAATTTAATTCAATTATTATTTATTAAACTCTTACTCTCTACCAGCCATTTTGTGAGGTATTAGGGGTACAAAGACAAAAATAAGTTAGCCCCTTCCTTCAAAGGAGTTGCATTCTACTAGATGGATACAAGATGTAAATAAATAAGGAAATAAAAAAAATATGTACAAAATAAATACAAAGCAATTTGGGAAGTGATGCTAACAATTGGGAAAGTGGTAAAGTCTCTTACAGGAAATGCCCTTAAGCTTAGTCTTGAGAAGAGGTAAAGATTCCGAAAGGTACAGAGTGGGGAGGGAGAACACTTCAGACATGAGAAGACAGCCTATAGAGATGGGTAGAGATAGAAAATGAAGTGTGCATTGGAAATATTAAGTAGGTCACATTGATTAGTAGCAGTGTGCGAAGGGAAGGAAATAAGTGTTTACATAGTATCTACTGTATTGTAAGCCTATGCTAAGGACTTTTACAGATATTATCCTATTTGATCCCTATATAAGGCAGCAGCTATTACTTTTTTTTATTTTTTATTTTTATTTTTTTTATTACTCTATAAGGCAGCATCTATTATTTTTATTTTAGAATTGAAGGATCTGGAGCAAACAGAAGTGAAATGACTTGTTCAGGGTCATACAGCTAGTAAGTATCTGAGGCTAGATATGGAATCAGATGATGCTAATAGCAGGTCCAGCACTCTATCCACTGTGCTATCAGTTACCTATTGTGAGGTAGAAAACAAGTCTGATAACATACTATAGGATGAAGCCAAATTGAGGAGAGTTTAAAATGTCAAACAGAGGCATTTATATTTTATTCTTGAGATAACAGGGAGCTATTGTTTGAGAAAAAAAGTAATATAGTTAGACCTATACATAATAAATATTAATTTGACAACTATATGAAGGATGGAGGGAAGAGAATAGACACTGATAGCAAGATGGAAATTAGTAGGCTATTTTAATCATCTATGGATAGAGTAGAGTGCCAGGCTTGGAGTAAGGGAAGGTCATATTTAGGATTTCAAATTTTGTCTCTTTGCCTCAGTTTACTCATTTCTAAAATGAGCTAGAGAAGGAAATGGCAAACCACTCTAGTATCTTTGCAAGGGGTTTTCAAATGGGGTCATAAAGAGTCAGACATGACTGAAAAATGACTGAACAGCAATAAATATGATGATCTATACCAAAGATCACGAGAACCTGAACTAGGGTAGAGGCCCTAGGAGTAAATAGAGGGAGACAAATGTAAGAAATAATGTAGCTTTGAGTATGGTCTGTATTGTATATTTGTTTTCTGTGGATGTCAAGTGATTATTTTTCTGGCCATAGCTACTTCAAAAACTGTCATGGAGAGGTTGACAGTACCAAAACTATAGATTCTGGAATTACTGAACACAATTGATTGGCTAATCTTCATTGTAGCATCCAAGATTTATGTTCTTCTCTGCTTTTAGAAAATTACTGCTATGAATTTTTTGCTTTATATTCTAGGAAACAAAACCCCTTATTAATGTAAATAACTACATAATATATTAGCAGATGCATTAATAAAATAAAATAATTGCATCTATAAACAAGTAGTTCAGTTATTGGATATTTATACAAAAAAAAGTTTCTGTAGTAATTTTGCACAGTATTTTGCTTTTCAAAAGATGAAGTTGTCAAAATTTGTTAATTTTAGAATGGAGGAACAAAGTAATAAATATAGGATAATAATATAATTGAGGGAAAGAATGTATTTATTAGGTTTATTTTAAATTAACATTATTACTTAAGTATAAGTTTCTCAAAGTTATAAAAATTGCAAAAGATAAAGTCATACAGATTTCTTTAATAAAGCAACATCTAGCAGTAACCTAAGTTACTGTTACTATCCAAAATATTTTTATCAGCATCTTCAGAAGGGATAACAACCATTCCTACATTTGAATTTAAAAGCAGTGGTAGTTACTAAAGGAGGCAGAATCCCCATTTCATTCAAACCAATTCTCACAACATGGCACAGGACACCAGATACGGTGACACTCTCAAAAAAAAAAAAGCCTCCCAATAAAAAGCCATTCAAAAGACATACAGGAATACTTGTTCACAACTTTAAAATTCATTGTAGCAATCAGGCAGTGAGAAGATAAATATCTTTTCAAAGTGAGAATTAGGAGGGGAAAAAGAGTATGAAGTCTGTGTGATATAACCTTTGCAGCTTATGATTTATATTCATAGGCATGGAGTATGTTCAGTGTTAAACTATTTCAGGAGAGGAACATATTTCAGTGAACAGTGTTTCAATAAATTGAACTCTCTTAGGTAGCTGCTATTTTCACAAGCTGTTATTTGATGAGGGTCAATCCAAGAAAACACTTCTTTTTTCTGAGTATTTTATAATCACTATCACACATCCTTCTCAAAAAGTAAGTTAGTTGAGACTACCTCCTATTTCAGGGAAGTGAAAACCGCCCGCTTGAAAACAACTCTCTCCAAATGGCTTTTGTTGATAGGTTAGCATCTCAGGCAGTGCAATGCAACTGTTACTTTGAATCGAAGAAATAAAGTAACAGTTGTTTTTTTTGTTTTTTTTTTTTCTAATTCAGTAAAGTATTGTTTTGGTAAGTTGATTGGCATGGTGTTGAATATATAAATTTGTTTAGGTAAAGTTGTCATTCTTATTATATTGGCCCTGCCTACCCATGAACAATTAATATCTCTCAATTATTTAAATCTTATTTGAATACAAAGTTTTTTGGGTTTATTTTGGTAAACTCCCAGGTATTGTATTTTATATTCTCTAGAGTTATTTTAAATGAGGTATTTTTTAAACTCTCTCTTCTTACAGAGTTTTGCTTGTGACATGTAGGAATGCTGGCATCCTGCTACTTTACTAAAATTATCAATTGTTTCAAATAACTTTTTAGTTAAATCTTTGGGATTTTCCAAGGATACCATTATATCATCTGCAAAAAGAGATAGTTTTCTTCTCATTCCCTATTTTGATTCTTTCACGTATTTTTTCTTCTCTTATTTCTATTGGTAGGATTTCTCAAACAAATATTGAATATATTGGTGACAGTGAGCATTCTTGCTTCACATCTGATCTTACTGGGAAAGCCTGTAATGCATTCCCATCAAAATAATGCTTGAATTTTTTATTTTAGATAAATTTTTTAAATCAATTTAAGGAAAAATGAATTTGTAAAACTCCTTTCAAGAATTTTTAATAGAAATGAGTGCTGAACTTTTCATTAAAAATTTTCTGTACATCTATATAATCATATGATTTTCTAAAACTTTACTTACTAATGTAATAAAATATGTTACTAGTTTTCCTTATGTTGTTAAACTATTCCTGATATAAATTCCACTTGATCGTAATATATAATCTTTGTAAGATATTATTGCAATCTCTTAGCTAGCATTTTATCTAGGGTTTTTGCATCCATGTTAATTAATGAAATTGGTCTATAATTTTCTTTTTTTTCTGTTTTTACTTTTCTTGGTATCAATATCATATTTATTTCATAAAAAGTTTGGAAGAATCCCTTATTTATCTCTAATTCCAAATAATTTATTTAATATTAGAATTACTTGATCTTTAAATGTTTGATAGAATTCACTTGCAAATCCAATATTATTTTAAGAACTATTTTGACTATTACAAATACCCAGATTAACTACAAAGGACCTATAAAAGAAGATGCTATGTGCATCCAGAGAAAGAACAGAAAAACAAAAGTGTATATGGAATGAGAAACATACATATATACATATACATATACGTATATGCATGTATATGTAGATACATATTTGTGTCTAAAGGTAGCCCTCTCTAGGGCAGGGGTGGAAGGGAAGAAAAAAAGCTTAAAAAAGTTACATAACTAATTATATATTTTAAAGAAATAGCTAGTTGTATATAATAGATTTATAATTTCATGTGCACCTTTCTTTTTCCTATTCTACTGTGTTATGGAAATGCTTGTTTTGTTTTTTAAGTTCAGAATAAATTTTTAAAAAAAGACTTTAAGCCACGTGAGTTCAAGTCAAGTACCATTCAGGAAACATGTGAGAGGAAATCAACAATGTATTAGCAGCCAAAGTGATAGGAAAAGTGATATATTTGCTAAGTATACTTAAAGTAGAAAAGTGAGAGAGAAAAAGTTCAATAGTGATAAAAATCACCAAAAGTTATCTGAGTGTTAGACTACAGATTTTCTGGTCTCATAAATTTTGTGCTCCACTTTATTTAATTGTCCCCAAAGAACAGTACAAATGAGACCACAAAATCAGACCCTGAAATGTGTCACAATGTCTATTCATATCCTTTACAAAAGTTTAATCTTGAAAAATTAAACTGAATATTGAAACAGGAGTATTAAAAGTTATAAAACAAGAATTTTAAAACTTCTTGTTTCTGGTAGAAATTCAGGCTCGTTTTGAAAGACACACTTTATGCAATGTAGTGTATAAAATTACAACTCAATGTATTTTCACACCTTTAGACCTTCAAGTAGATAGATCTCTCCTAGTATCCTAGTATCCATCTCGCCTACATTGTGTAAATGCTAATGCAACTAATTTCACAAACTGACTTTTAGATTTGCAAAAATCAGTAATTGAGAGAACCTCTGGGGCCAAGGTGGCAGAGTCAGGAAGAAATTCCATGAAACCCTCCTAAATTCTCCTGTGAACAACTAGAAAACCATCTCAGAATTAATATAGGAGCAGAGAAGCAGCTTACCACACCAGCAGGAAAGGTCTGTCTCACTGAGGTGGGAAGGGAGTGAAGTCTAAGAGCAGCAGTAGGAGTCAGTCTCACAGTAGGGGGCCTGCAGCAAGGCTCTGAGTGAGCCTGGAGCAATCCAGAGGCCTCACTCTCCTGCAAACCAGTAAGTGCCTATGCAAGTCTGTGCAGCACACAGAAATGTCCCACCCTAGTGACCCCACTCCAACACAGACCATCAGTGAGGATGTGACCCCCTTACTGAGCAGTGGTGAAGACCTACCCAGGGACTGGCCAACAGCACGATCCTGCCCATGAGGCCTGCCAGCAGAGAGGCACTGCTTACACAGCAGCCCAGCAACCCAGGCCCCACCCCTGGGCCATACCAGCAACAAGACCTCTCCTACACAGCCTGCCACCAGAAAGACTCCGTTACCATAGCGGCAACAATCCAACTGCAAGACCCCACGCCTGGAGCAGGCCAGTAGCTAAACAGCATACCCAGGGGAGGTCAACAGGGAGGCCCCACTACCCAGTACAAGATAGAAAGAAAGTCTACCCTCCAGAGCAAGCAAGCAGCTAAGCCCTGAGGTCTAGTGAAAGACAGCAGTAAGGCCCAGAGAACAAAAACCTTGTGACAGTGTAAGACCAGAACCCAATTCTCACATAGAAAACATCACCTCACACAAAAGGTCAGGAAAAAGAGAACAAAAACCAAAAAAAAATATAGTTTGACAATAGAAAGTTACTATGGTGATAGGGAGGAACAAGACATTAACTTAGAAGAGGACAACAGTGTCAAAATGGCTGCATGAGAAGTCTCAAAGGAATATGTAATTAGGTCTCAAGACCAAAAAGAATTCCTGCAAAGCTTAAAAAGAATTTCAAAAAGCAAACTAGAAAAACAGAAGAAAAACTGAGGGAAGAAATGAGAATAATGCAAGAAATCATGATAAACACAAAGTCTATAGCATGGGAAAAGATATACAAAAAGTTTCCAATTCAAATAACTCCCTAGAAGTAGAATTGGCCAAATAGAAAAGAAAGTGCAAAAACTCCTTGAATAAAATCCTTAAAAATTAGAAATGAACAAGTGGAAACTTAATGACTCTATGAGACATCAAGACACAATAAAATATAATCAAAAAACTAAAGAAAAATGGAAAAAAAGGTGAAATTTCTCATTGAGAAAAGAACTGACCTAAAAAATAGAACCAGGAGAGATAATATAACAATTATTGCACTACCTGAAAGACATGATCAGAAAAAAAAAAAAAAGCCTGGAAAACATGTTTCAAGAGATTATCAAAGAAAACTACCCTGATATAATAGAACCAGAGGACAAAATAGAAATTGAAAGAATCTGCCAATCACCACCTGAAAGGAATCTCAAAATGAAAACTTCCAGAACATCATGGCAAATTCCAGACCTCACAGATCAAAGAGAAGTTATTGCAAGTAGCTAAAATGAAACAATTAAAATATCATGGAGCTACAATCAGGATTACATAGGATTTGTCAACTTCTACATTTAAGAACCAGAGGGTTTGAAAATATGATATACTAGAAGGCAAAGAATCACCTAATCAGCTAAACTGAATATAATTTTTCAGGGGAAAAATGGATATTTAATGAAACAGAAGACTATCAACATTTCTGATTAAAAGATCAGAACTGAATAAATAGTTTGACCTCTAAATACAAGACTCAAGGAAAGCATAAAAAGGTAAAAAAGAACAAAGAGAAAATATAAGAAATGCAATAAGTTTAAACTGTTTATATTTCTATATAGTAAGATAATAAGAGCAATTAGAGGTTCTGAAAGTTTGTGATACCACCCCTGGGGGGCACCAGAATGATCCAGGGGTAGTTATAACCTTGGTTGCAATTTGGGGAGCATAGAATAACAATAAGGGGTGGTGCAGGCATAAGGAAAGAAGAGAAGAAAATTGTGAAAAATCATTCGTACATGTTTCACCTATTGTGTAACAGAGTCATAGTGATGACATTATCTTCCAAATAAACATAAAAAATGGAAGTTATAACCAATCAGTGGTCAAATCTGACAGATCTCAACAAATAAGTGTTGGTAGAAGAGCACATCACACATTGTTGGGAAGTGCAGCATGAATTAGCAGGAATATACATGCGTAATGACTTGTTTACCCTATGATACTATATGGTTACATGATGTACTATTGCATTATCAAAATTTCTTTTGGTTTATCATCATGTACTAGATTACTATAATCATTTACTATAATGTAATTTATACCTAATCTATTCCATTGATCCACCACCATATTTCCCAACCAATACCATATTTTTTTTTTTTTAATAATTACTGCTTTATAATACTATTTGAGATCTGGTACACCTACGCTGCTTTCTTTTTGTTGTTGCAGTTTTTCATTGATTCCTTTGATATCCTTGAGCTTTTGTTCCTCCAAATGAATTTTGCTAATTTTTCTAAGCTCTATAAAATAATCTTTTGGTAGTTTGATTGGTATGACACTGAATAAATAGGTTATTTTAAATAGAATTGTCATTTTTATTAGATTGACTTGGTCTACCCATGAACAATTGATATTTTTCCAGTTGCTTAGATCTGACTTTATTTGTGTGAAAAATGTTTCATAGCTGTGGTTATATAGTTCCTGAGTTTATTGTGGCAAGTGAACTCACAAATATTACATATTATCTATGTTTTATTTTAATTGAATTTCTATCCCTTTCTGCTGGGCTTCATTGGTCATATCAAGAAACGCTGATGATTTGTACGTGTTTATTTTGTATCCTGCAAGTTTGTTAAAGTTGTTAACAATTTCAAGTAGACTTTTACTTGAATCTCTAAGTTTTTCTAAGTTTAACATCATTTCATGTGCAAAGAGTGATAGTTTTTTTCTTCATTGCCTGTTCTAATTCCTTTAATTTTCCTCTCTTATTGCTATAGCCAACACTGCTGGTAGAATATTCGATAATAAAGATGATAATGGACATCTTTGCTTCATCCCTGACTGTATTGGGGAGGTTTCTAGCCTACTGAGATTACAGATAATGCTTGCAGATGGTCTTAGATATATATTACTTATCATTTTAAGATAAATTCCATTTATTCCTACATTCTAGTATTTTCAATAGGAATGGAGCTATTTTTTGTCAAAGGCTGTTTCTACATCTATTGAGATAATCACTTAATTTCTGTTGGTTTTGTTATTGATATGGTCAATTATGCTGATAGTTTTCCTAATATTGAGCCAACCTTGCATTACTGGCATAAATACCACTTAGTCATAGTATATGATCCTTGTGGTAATATCTCTGCTACATTTTATTTAAAAATTTTACATCAATATTCATTGGGGAAACTGGTCTATAATTTTCCTTCTCTGCTTTGCCTTTTCCTGGTTTGTGCATCAAAACCATATTTGTGGCATAAAAGGATTTTGGTGGGACTCCTTCTTTGCCTTTTTCCCCAAATAGCGTATATAGTATTGGGGCTAATTTTTCTTTAAATATTTCTTAAATTTACTTGTGAATCCATCTGGCCCTGGGGACTTTTTCTTAGGAAGTTCATTGATGGCTTGTTCAATTTTTTTCTAAAATAAGATTATTTAAATATTTAATTTCTTCTTCTGTTAATCTGGGTAATTTATATTTTTGTAGATATCCATCCATTTCATTTAGATTATTAAATTTATTGGAATATAATTGGGCAAAATAGCTCCTAACAATTGTCTTAATTCCCTCTTCATTGGTGATAAGTTCACTCCCTTCATTGTTGACAAAAATAATCTGGTTTTCTTCTTTTCTTTTTTAAGTCATACTAACCAATGATTTACCTATTTCATTGATTTTTTTCATAAAACCACCTCCTATTTTTATTTACTAGTTCAATGGCTTTCTTACTTTCTTTTTCTTTAATATTTTCTTTTTTTGTTTTTTAAATTTATTTTCAGTGTTCTACAATAACTACCATATAATTTAGATTCCACACACACCCCCCCCCCCCGAGGTGGCATACAATTTTATATAGGTTCTACACAGACATTCTTATTAAATACATTCCTACCATAGTCATGTTGTGTATAAGAATTAAAATGAATTGAAGAAATTCATATAACAAACCAAAACATAACACAAAAGAAAATGGTGTGCTACATTCTGTGATTGAATTCCATACTTCTTTCTCTGAATTTGGAAGGCATTCTGCCTTAGAAGACTATTGGGAATTTTTTTTAAGTCATTGCATTGCAATGAAGCTCCAAGTCCACCGGAAAAATCTCTCGCACACTGTGGTCATTGCTGTGCACAAAGTTCTCCTGGTTCTGCTCCTTTCCCTCAGCATCAGATCATATAAGTCTTTCCAGGCATCTCTGAAGTCTTCTTGTTCATCATTTCTTATAGCACAATAGTATTCCATTACATTCATATACCATAATTTATTCACTCATTCCCCAATTGATGGGCATCCCCTTAATTTCTAGGTTTTGGCCCCCATAAAAAGTGCTGTTATAAATATTTTTGTACATGTGGGACATTTTCTCATTTTTATGATCTCTTGGGGATACAGTCCTTAGCAGCAGTAATTGTTAGGTCAAAAGGAATGCATATTTTTGTAGCCCTTTGGGCATAGTTCCAAATTGCTCTCCAGAATGGTTGGATCAGCTCACAGCTCCACCAACAATGAATTAGTGTTCCAACTCTCAAACACCTTCTCTAACATTTATTATCTTGCTGTTTTGTCATGTTAGCCAATCTGCTAGGTGTGATATGGTACCTCAGAGTTGTTTTGATTTGCATCTCTCTAATCAATAGTAATTTAGAGCATTTTTTCATATGATCATATATATCTTTAATTTCTTCCTCTGAAAACTGCCTGTTCACATCCTTTGACCATTTATCGATTGGGAAATGACTTGTATTCTTGTACATTTGACTCAGTTCTCTATATACTTTAGAAATGAGGCCTTTATCACAGACACTAGTTACAAAAATTCTTTCCCAGTTTTCTGCATCCCTCCAAATCTTGCTTGCACTGGGTTTGGATGTGCAAAAACTTTTCAGTTTAATGTAATCAGAATTGTCCATCTTGCACTTCATCATGCTTTCTATCTCTTCTTTAGTCAAAAATTCTTCCCTTCTCCATAAATTTGATAAATACTCTATTCTCTGCTCCACTAATTTGTTTATGGCATCAACCATTATACCTAGATCATGTACCCATTTGGACTTTATTTTTGTGTATGGTGTCAAGCATTGGTCTATACCTAGTTTCTGCCACACTGTTATCCAATTTTCCCAGAAATTTTGGTCGAACAGTGAGTTTTTGTCCCAGAAGCTGGGGGTCTTTGGGTTTATCAAAAAGGAGATTGTTCTATTTATTGCCTGCTGCGCCTTGAGTACCTAGCATATTCTACTTGTCTACCCTTCTGTTTCTTAGCTAGTACCAAGAGGTTTTGCTAATTGCTGCTTTATAATACAGTTTGAGATCTGGTAGAGCTAGGCCACCTTCCCTAGCAATTCTTTTCATTCATCCCTTTGATATTCTGGACCTTTTGTTCTTCCAGGTGAATTTTGATATTATTTTTTTCAGCTCTAAAAAATAATTATCTGATAGTTTGATTGGTACGGCACTAAATAAGTAAATTAATTTAGGTAGAATTGCCATTTTTCTTATATTGGCTCAGCCTATGCATGAGCAACTGATGTTTTTCCACTTACAAATATGACTTTAGTGTCTTGTAATTGTGCTGGTTTTCTTGTTTTAATTTTATTAATCTCTCCTTTGATTTTCAGGAGTTCCAATTTGGTGCTTAATTAGGGATTTTTGACTTGTTCTTTTTCTAATTTTTTTCCAGTTTGCATGTCCAATTTATTGATGTGTTTTTTCTCTGTCTTACTGATACATCAATTAGATACACAAATTTTCCCCTTCGTACTATTTTGGTTGTATCTCATAAATTTTGGTTTGTTGTCTCATTGTTGCTATTTTCTTTGAAATTATCTATTGTTCCTATGATTTGTTCTTTTACCCACTTGTTTTTTTCTAGATTTTTATTTTTTAATTTTTAATTAATTTTTGATCTCTTTGCATTGTCCATTATAGAATGTAATATTTATTTATCCGACATATGACTTGATTGTACAATTTTTCTTCTTTGTTATCTTGTTGGTAAAATTTCTAGTCCTTGAGGGCAGGGGATGTCTTTTGCTTCTTTTTTGTAGCCTCAGTGCCTGTCACGAAGTATGTACTTGAATAAATATTTGTTGACTGGCTGATTGGCAATATGCAATAGTGAGTAAAACAAAAAAAAATGTTATGAATAGGAGAAAATAGCCTTTGATTGATGAATATTCATCTTGAGAATGTCATTACATATATCTTGTATGCTTGCTTTTGTAACCCTGAGCTTAGCACAATAACTAGCACATTGTAATTACTTAATAAATGGCTTATTTTTCATTCCTTACTTCATTGATTCAACAGGCTCTGAAACTTCCTTTCTAACATTAAATCCACCAGGAATTCCCTGCTTACAACTGTCTCTGTGAATACTAATCTCCTTCCTGCTTGTTTAACTTACCTTCAGGGGATTAATTATGAATGAATCAGGATCTAGCTATAGGTAGTCGTGTTCATTCATTCCCTCTTTGTGGTCAGATGTCTCCCACCCTTTTCTTTTGCACTTTCCTTAATTGAAGACACATTTCTCTTGAAACTGGAAGATTGGTGACTGGAGTGTCAACTCAGAATAAGAACCCTTTAGCCAGATTGGCAGCATGACAGAGTGAGAAAAGTAGTAGCTCTGGTGTCAGGAGACTCATGTTAAAATCCTACCTAAGAAACTATCTTACTTACTTGACTTAACCTCCTTGGGCCTCAGTTTCCTTATCGATAAATTGAAGGGGTTAGATTAGATGGTCTCTGAGGTTCCTTATAGCTCCAGATTTCTGCCCCTATGACCTTTCTGTCCACAATGCCTGCCTCTCTTCCATCTAATGTTTCCCCATTTTTGCTTACCTCGCCTCTATTGGGTAAGAGAATTGTTTTGGGGTATTAGATTATAGACTATTGTAGAATTCTTGGCTCTAACCTATGGGAAAAAGACAAATCACAGTGAGGGCAAAGGCACCATATTGCTGTTACTCAGGTAGGACTATATCCTTCAGACCTAAAGAGTGAACCTGAATCAGATGAGGGCTCCATCAGCCCTGGGATTCTGGAACTAGTCTAGGAGCACGTCTGAGCATTCACCCCATGTAGTTATTGTCCGACTCCTCAGTCAGGACAAAATGAGCTCACAGAAACAAGTGGATGAGAACTTAAGTGAATCAGAACAAAAGATTATATGTGACAAATAATGAAAGAAACAGCAGAGATACTATTTGGAGAATTTAAAGAAAATTTTGTTGCCTTATAAAGAAAAACATGTTGCATTCTTCCAACGCTTGCCTAAAAAAATTCCAGTCTTCATTGATAAGTATATAATTATTTGAAACACCTGCATTAGGGAAAAGAAAAAGCAGAAATTTCAAAGTAGAATTAGACATGCTAAAGAAATGCGATTAATCACTAAAACCCTTGGGAGTTTGTACAAATTCCTTTAAAAAAAATCTTACAAATTTCCATTTACCTTTGCATCTTCCCATAGTTAAACCTGCTTTCCCCAAATTACCTTTCTTTTTCTTTTTCTTTTTTTTCTGATTTTCTTTTAACATTCTATTATTTTTCAGTTTTGCTACTATTTTGAGGTACCAGGAAACAAAGCATGCATTATATTTAAACATATTTCATCTGCCTCAGTAGGAAAATGTGACTAAACAGTATTATTTTCTAACATTTTTTACTATTTTATGATTATTAATTTTAATATTACTCCCCAAAAAGTAACAGCATTCCTTTGCCTCATCATAGACTATGCTGGTTTCTCAGTCTATGTCAGGAGAGTTCAGGAACTGATAATTCCTATTGATCAAAGCATCACCTAAAGACAAATCCTGTCTCTTCACTCCCAGGACCAGCTTACCTAAGTTCAAAAAGATTCATCCTCAAGGTTGGCCCTAGAATGATGAATCTTTGGCCAAAGTATCTCTGTAACCAGTTTATAAGTGGTTGTGTCTGTGATGTTCTCAGTATTAAATTGTTTTCACCACCAATAGTTGGACTATTAGATAAGCCTTAAGCAGTGATTTTTAACAAAAGGCCATGGAACTCCAAGAAGGTTTTGAGTAGAATTTCAGGTGCCTATGGCATTGGATGGGAAAAAAATCAACACCCCACCCCACTTTGTTTTCAATATGGCTTCCCTTATAATTCTTTTAATATGATTTTATGCATTTAAAAACATTATTTCAAAATGAGGTCCCTTGGTTTTGCTAAGACTACCAAAGAGGTTCATGCAAAGAGTTCCATGATATCAAAATGGTTAACAATTTTTCCTAAACTGTCAGAGCTTCAAAAAGACTGATCTGTCTATGACCTCCTAGTTAATGAATATTAATATACAAGATTTGAAACTAGGTCTTCCTGACTCCAAGTCCAGCACTCTGTCCACAATGACACTTTGCTTCTTTTAAATCTTGAATACTAGAATATGATGTGTTACAGAAACTTAGGAAATTAATCTTGGTCATATCATAGTTTTTATGTATTCTAAGTTCCAAATAAAGTAACTTAAAAATTAATTTATTTAAATACAACCTGTTTGTAGGTTGTTGACTACCTCTAAATAGAACTCAAAGAGTTTCCTAAGACACACACACATTCCTACATGTATCCATATATGTATATATGTATGTATTTTGTGTATATGTATATATATATATAGATACACTTATATAATTGTTAATCAATAAGCATTTTATTTAGTGCCTCCATACATTGTGTACTATACAACAGTGAATGCTGTAACAAAGAAATGGAAGATTCTTAGTCTAGTTTTAGAACAAAATTGGTTCAAAACAGAGGAGTGCTTTGAAAGAAAATGAAGGTTTTCTAAGCTTCATTGATAGAGTAAAATAATGAATTATGATATGTTTTCTTTTGTTGTCCTCTTGGGTTTATTTTTTTTAAACAAGCAATTTAACCTCTTATGTCTTGCTATATCTTTACTGGAAATAGAAAGTTGTTGATTTTTATCTTACTTCATAGCAACATTTCATTTAAAAGCTTTTATTATCAAATCTTAGTATTCTTTTCTACTGAATAAATACTAATTCCTTAATAATTTACCTAAATTGGATGAAATTATCTGTAACCTGAGATTTAGATTTTATGTAAAAGATCCTTAAGAGCAGTGGTTGCTAATATTCTGTAGGGAAATTGTTTAATGCTTTCTAAGATTTTAAAAATAGATTACTACTTTGAAATTTAAAGATGATTTAAATTTCTGCCTTTACGGAAGAGGATAAACCTGATGACTTCTCTAGTGTCCTTTCAGGAAGACATATGACTTTTACTGCAATCAGCACTACCTGGCTAAACTCAGAAAGCATTTGAGTCCAAAACTATTGCTCTTTTAAATTGGAAGTTTCAAAATGTATTAAATGATTCAGATAAACTGAAGCTAAGTATAGTAAAGCCATATACCTGACACAAAGGTGAAGCAAAACTTAGCCTTTAGTTAAATCTTCTGGGATTTTACAACCCTTATACTGGTTGAAATATTGCAAATGGACAGGGCCAAACAAACAAAAGGGCAGCCTCCTCCATGTATTGAAATGCTGGAAGTTAATATGTAGCATTTTTTAGTGCTGCCCTCTTGAAAGGTTCCAATGTACAAACATTCGGTTTGAGTATATTTAAACAAGCTGTGTTTGAATTCATTCCAGACTTTCCATTTGCAGAAATTTAAGACTATTTGTATTCAGAGAACAACATAACATGGGACAGCTGTTTCTGCACTTCTATACTGCTTGTAGGATGCCTAAAAACATTTGCTAAACATTATAAAATGAACATCATTTTTTTACAAGGCAGGGGACAAGCAAGGTAGGTAAAATTTAAAAAGAATAGCATGAAATTGAATTTCTCCTTTTCTGCTAATTGTATTCAATTTTTTATTATAAATGTAATAGTCATTAACAAATACAAATAAGTAAATAAGCATTCAAAATAAGGATAAATGAAAACCCACATGAAACACTCAGCTTTTGGAACAAAATTAGAAAACTACAAAACAAGTAACACATTATTCTGCATCACCTTCAAATCTTGAATGAAGGTCCAGGCCAATCCTGTCCAGCAAATATTTATTAATAAATACACAAGGTGATATGGAAATAAACTTAATACTTTTGGTTCTCTGTCTCTTTTTAAAACTTCAAATGGGGAGGAGTGGGAGGAAAAAGAGCAAACTAAAAAGTATGCAGCAGAGAACAAAAGAAAGCATACAGTGAAATGAAGAAAGGATGGACAGGTCTCAACACAATGTATAGAATTATATAGGCTTTCTTGAAATGAGAATTTATCGTTGTATATTTTGAATCCTCTTAACATTCTGCTGTGCTTGTGACAATGCTTTTTTTTCTTTTCTTATTTTGCATTTAAGTTTCAATATTTAAGTTTATAGTATGGTTTCTCTTCATTTCTTGAGTATTTAAGCTTTAGCATTTAAATCTAAAATGAAAAAAAAATTGTAAAAATCAAATGTTGGGCAGTCAGGTGGTACACCAGCCCTGGAGTCAGGAGGACCTGAGTTCAAATCAGGCACCAGACACATTCTAGATGTGTGACCCTGGGCATGCCTCTTAATCCCAATTTCTTCCCTCTAAAAAAAATAAATAAATAAAAATGCATAAAAATTTCAAATATCAATCTGTATTTAGTGTGGACACAGTGCTAATCCTTTCATAATTGCTTTCATCTCTTCATATAATCTTTCCATGTTTCCATGCTTACATGTTTGACATTTTTATATCACCACATTATTCACTAATACTAGTATAACATGATTTATTCAATCATTCTCCAATTGTTGAACATATACAGGTATATGCTATATATACTATATATATGCTATTGTAACTACACCTAGCAAATGAATATTTTGTGTGCTATTATTAAACCTTTTCTCCTTTGTTATTTTTAGGGGAAAATGATAGCACAGAAATCAATGGGTAGAATTAGTTGTTTTTTCAGTCTTATCATGTATTGCCATATTTCTCTCCAAGATCTTTGCACCAGTACATCAGTTCCTATTTCTCCAAAGGTGAATATTAAATATTTTGTTTGTTTTTCCTATTTTTGCTATTCTAAGCAAAGGAAGTTGATTTCCTGATTTAAAATTCTCTTGTTCTCTCTGTCTTTCTTTTTTTTTAATTTGAGCACCTCTTGATGTGGTTATTAACAGTTTGTGGGTTCTCTTTTGAAAAATATGTCCTCTGATAATTTTTGTGTTGGCTAGTAAACATTTGCTTTCTAGAGATGTATCAGTTCTTTGTAGATTCTAAATGGCAGGCATTTACTTGATGTATTTACTGCCAACATTTCCCCTAATCTAATTTCCATTTATTTTAAAGGTTGTTGATATTTGTGACACAAAAATCCAGTTTTTTTTAGTGTGTATAATTAACCTCATATTTTTTTCTTTTTGTTTTATCTATAAAATTATTCCATTGATCCGTAGTAATGACTTATGTGTTAGTTTTTATTTTACTTTTTCTTAACTGGATTCATCTCTCCTCTGAGTTTTCTAACAGAAGTCAATGCAGCAATGCTCTTATCTTTATTCTGGTGACTCTGAAGGAGAGAGTAAGGCTGATGACTGTGTAGAGGCCTGCGTCCCTCAAATCCAGTTCCTGGGCACATCAAGACATTTCCCTTATAATGGCATTGCTCTTCTTCAAGAATGAATACTGAAAATGACAATCCCAACAACAAACCACTCTTTACAAAATTTTTCTATCATATTAATAAATTTTTGACGCCTTTGACTTAGACTTCTCCTTTATCATATCAGTAAAATAGCTTTTACTAAGTACTTCTTATATTATAGGTATAGTGCTAAGTGTTGGGGATTAAAAAAAGAAGTACTTACACTTCCAAGCAGCTCATATCCTAAGGATGAAGATGATATGCAAATAACTATGCATAAACAACAGTTTAAAAGATTTTTTAACCTTCAATTTGGATTCAGGAGAACTAGGAAGACTTCTTAGAGAAACTGTGATTTCAAGTGAGACTGAAGAAACCTTGGAAAATCTGAAGGCAAAGGTGAGGAAGGAGTGAATTACAAATATGGGGAATAATAGCCAGTGAAAATACAGGAAGTCGGGAGATGTAGTATCCTATTTAAGGAATAGCGAGGAGACCAATGTCAATAGATCATGACTTATATGAATTTGAATAAAGTATGGACTAGTAAGGTACAAAGGAGACAGATATGAAGTCCTTTAAAAACTAAAAAAGAGGATTTTATATTTAATCCTAGGAGTAATAGGGAGCCACAGTAGTTTATTGAATAGTCAGCAAACATGGTCAGACCTATACTTTAAAAGGAAGATCACTTGGTCTGCTGAGGGGAGATAGGATATGGAGACTAATTAGATGAAGGCATTTACCACAGTGCTGGCAGTGTCAGAGGAGAGAAAGAGGCATGTCCAAGAGATATTGTGAAAATAAAATTAATGGGGCTTGGAAATAGAATGGATATGAAAGGGATATGAATAAAAGAGAAGTTGTAAGCCTAAGTTGTAAGCCTGGGTAGGTGGGATGATGTTGGTATTCTCATCAGTAACAGGAAAGCTAGGTGAAAACTTTGCTAAGTTTTTGATTCAATTCAATTAAACAAGCATTTATTAGATGCTCATGAGGTGCAATGTTGAGGCAGCTAGGTGGTCTAATGGCTAGAGCACTGATCTGGAGTCAGTTCAAATCCAGCCCTAAATATTTCATGGCTATGTCCCCTCGTCTTTAAAATGATCTGGACAAGAAAATGGGAAATCATTCTTTTATCTTTGTCAAGAAAACCCCAGATGGAGTCACAAGGAATTGGACATGACTGAACAACAAAAACAAGATGCAAGATACTATGATTCATACTGGATTTTAATATATGAATTAAATTTCTTTCAGTTTTTTAAAGTTATTTGAGACTGTCAGGTTATTTTACATAACCCACCCCTAGACAGGCTTGGTACGTAGCTAACTGAGTTGATCTACTGTTGCTCAGTCATTCAGTCATGTGTGAAGCTTAGTGACCCCAATGGACCAGAGTTCACCATGCTCCACCATCTCCCAAAGTCAAGTTTAAGTTCATTGCTCCCACGATACTCTCTATCCATCTTTTCTTCTGCCATTCCATCTTCCTTTTGTCATCAATCTGTCCCAACATCTGGGTCTTTTCCAAAAAGTCCTGTGTTCTCATTGTGTGGTCAAAGTGTCTAAGCTTCCAGTGAATAGTCTGAATTAATTTAAGCATTGACTGACTTGATTTCCTTGCTGTCCAAGGGACTCTCAAAATTTTTCACCAGCACCACAATTCAAAAGCATCAGTTCTGCAGAGTTCAGCTTTCCTTACAGTTCAGCTTCACAGCCTTTCATTGACACTGGAAAGATCATAGCTTGGATTATGTTTTCCTTTTTTGCAAGGTGATATCTCTGATTTTTAGTATACTGTCCAGATAGTTTTCCTTCCAAAGAACAAGCATCTTTTAATTTCCTGGTTGTAGTCACTAACTGCAGTGATCTTTTAGCCCAACAATATAAAATCTGACACTGCTTCCTTTTCTTCTCCCCCTGTTTGCCAGTAAGTGATGGAACCAGCTGACAAGATCTTAGCTTTTACTTTTTTTATGTTAAGCTTCAATCTTCAAGCCAGATTTCATACTCTCCCCATCATGAGACTTCTAAATTCTTTTCCACTCTATGGCATCAGAGTGGTATTATCTACATATATGAAACTGTTGATATTTCTCCCAAAAAACCTTAATTCCACATTTTCATTTATCCAGCCTAGCATTTCACACAATATACTCTGCATATGTTAAATAAATGAGGTGACAATAAATACAATTATGTCATACTCCATTTTCAATCTTAAACCAATCAGTTGCTTCATTTTTGGTTCTAACTATTGCTTCTTGGCCTGAATTCAGGTTCCTCAAGAGACAAGGAAAATGATCAGGTACTTTGAGGACTTACCATATTTGTTGTTATTCACAAGTAAAAGACTTTTGCGTAGTTAGTCAAGTGGTAGATACTTGAGCTGATCCTTGAATGAAATTGGGATTCTAATACTTCAGGATGAGAGAGAAGTAAGGTTTAAGAAGAATAGAAAGGTAGAAGGGGGCCATTTAATAAAGATCTTTGAATATCAAACAGAAGACTTTGTATTTGATCCTAGTGATAACAGGAAGTCACTGGAGTTTTGGAAATTGTTTTGGTGGGAGAATGGAGGAAGGATTAGAATGGAGAGAATCTTGTGGCAGGCAGATTAATCAGCAGGCTATAATAATAGTTTACTTCCAAAGTGATGATGATTTGCACCAGAGTGCTGGCAGTATCAGAGGAGAAAATGGTACATATTTGGGATGTTACAATGGTGAAATAAATTGGATATGGTGGTCAGAGACAGTGAGGGGTTGAACATGATTCCTAGTTTGAAAGCTTGAGGGATTAGAAAGATGGTGGCACACTCTACACTAATAGGAAAAGTATGAAGTGGAGAAAACACAATTTCAGTTTTGAGTAAGTTGAGTGTAAGCCTTCTGGACATCCAGTTAGAGATATCTGAAAGAGAGCTGGAGATGCAAGATTGAAGGTGAGCAGAGAATTTAGTGTACGATATCAAATTGTAAGGTTTTCAAATACAGATCTTGGGTATAAATTGCTATGCAAGAATGATTTCAGCTAAGTATGGAGAGATTGTCCCAGAAAAGTGGGATACTAGGTGATGATTTTTGGTTTTTGCTGTAGTCACTAATTCAAGCAGCAATAACACCTAACAAAGCATTGTAAGTTGAATTTTGCATTGGTGGAGTGAATACATAGACAAAAATAAAATAAATCCTTGAAATATGGAAAGACATCCAAATCAAGGAAATTCACTGCCTTCAAATACTATTTCCTTTTTATTCCCAAATCAATATTTTACAAAATTCACTATTTTACTTAGGAAAACCCACTTCTCTGATCAAATTCATTCTTATAGTAGTGCCTACTTCATGCCAGATACTGTGCTAACTGCTTTACAAATATTAACTCATTTTAAATCTTTCCAAATTTTTCAAGGCCCAACTTAAATCCTTTAGTTGATCAACTCAGCTCCAATCTTCTCCATCCATGAAGCTCCAAGATAGTGGCACAGCTCAAGCAAAAACAAAAATCTCTACTCGCCATCATTAAACACCTACCTCATTTTAGACAGTAAAGTTAGTCTTGGGGAAACAGAAACAAAAAAATATGTGGTTCTTGTTTTCAAGGAACCTACAATCTTTCAAGATGAGAAAACTTATATGAATATAACATGCATATGTGTATACATAGAAATGTATACACAGTTAACAAAAACATCTGGAAAGTGAAAGTAGAAGCTGGAATTGGGGAAAAGAAAGATCTTACCTCCAAGAAGGTAGATGAGTTGAATTTTAAAAGGAACTATGGATTCTAAGGGAATAGAGAGAGGAATGAGTTTATTTCAAAGATGGAGACCTTTCTTTTCAATGCATGAAAACAGTTTATGGAATATTATATATGTAGAATAGTTAGTTGGCTAGTATGTCTTGAAAGCAGTGTATGAACAGGAATAATGTGTAATAAGAATAAAGAGTTTTTGTGAATGGTTTTGAACCCAAAAGGTAAATTTTTACTTTGTTTAAGCTTTTGGAACAAATACTTGACATTGGCCTATCTCACGTTTAGAAATATCACTTTGACAACTGTGTGGAAGATGAATAAAAGAAAGGAAAAGCTTGAAATATTAAGAAGAAATTAGAAGTATATTGCAATTTTCCAGGTTAGATGGAATGAGGACTTGAACTAAGAAGGTGTACCCTCTTAATAGAGAAACAGGATTTGAAAGAACTGATGATGTTATTCCCTAATTCAAGAAATTCCAAAGGGTCTACATTGATGAAATACAAGCTTCTCTGGAAAGATTTTCAAAAGTCCAGCAAAACTTTTCTAGAGTTGACTTTTCAATCTTATTACTCTGAACCCTGTACTCTACCATCCTGCTAAATAGGCATCTTTGCTGTTCCTCAGGCAAAATACTCTATATCCCATCTTTCTTTTCTTTTTTTTCTTTTTTTATTTTTTTATTTTTTAATGTTTAACAATCACTGCCATACAATTGAGATTTTGTCCCCCCCACCTACGCCCCACTACCCCCCTCCCTCCCCACGACTGCATACAATTCTCTATAGATTCTACATATACTTTCCTATTGAGTATATTTTCACTATAGTCATGCTATGTAGTCAGACTAAAATAAATGAAAGAAATCGTATAACAAATCAGAACATGATACACAAACACATACACATACACAAACATGATCTGCTACATTTTGTGAGTGACTTCCATATTTCTTTCTCTGAGTGTGGAAAGCATTTTGCCTTGAGAACCACCTTTGGGATTTTTTTTTTTTTATATAAGAAGTTTTTGCGTTATTACAAAATTCCAAGTCTACCAGAAAAAACTTTCACACACTTTGGTCTTTGTTGTGCACAAAGTTCTCCTGGTTCTGCTCTTTTCACTCAGCATGAGGTCATATAAGTCCTTCCATGCCTCTCTGAAGTCTTCTTGTTCATCATTTCTTATGGCACAATAGTACTCCATTACATTCATATACCATAATTTATTCAGCCATTCCCCAATTGATGGACATCCCCTTGACTTCCAGTTTTTGGCAACTACATAGAGTACTGCTATAAATATTTTTGTACATGTGGGACCCTTTCCCATTTTTATGATCTCTTGGGGATATAGTCCTAGTAGCGATATTGCTGGGTCAAAGGGTATGCACATTTTTGTAGCCCTTTGGGCATAGTTCCAAATTGCTCTCCAGAATGGTTGGATGTGCTCGCTGCTCCACCAACAATGAATTAGTGTTCCAACTCTCCCACATCCTCTCCAGCATTTATCATTTTCTTGTTCTGTCATGTTTGCCAATCTTATAGGTGTGATGTGGTACCTCAGAGTTGTTTTGATTTGCATCTCTCTAATCAATAGTGATTTAGATCATTTTTTCATATGATTATAGATAGCTTTAATTTCTTCTTCTGAAAATTGCCTGTTCATATCCTTTGACCATTTATCAATTGGGGAATGACTTGTATGATTATACATTTGGGTCAGTACTCTATATATTCTAGAAATGAGGCCTTTATCCCCTAGCTTAGCTGTAAAAATTCTTTCCCAATTTACTACATCCCTCCGGATTTTGCTTGCATTGGGTTTGGTTGTGCAAAAACTTCTCAGTTTAATGTAATCGAAGTTATCCATTTTGCATTTCATAATGCTTTCTATCTCTCCTTTAGTAAAGAATTCTTCCCTTCTCCATAGATCTGATAAATACACTATTCCTTACTTCTCCAGTTTATTCATGGTATCAATCTTTATACCTAACTCATATACCCATTTGGACTTTATTCTTGTGTACGGTGTCAGGTATGGGTCTATGCCTAATTTCTGCCACACTGTTATCCAGTTTTCCCAGCAATTTTTGTCAAACAATGAGTTCTTATCCCAGAAGCTGGGGTCCTTGGGTTTATCAAACAGAAGGTTGCTATATTCCTTGCCTACTGCATCTTGAGTGCCAAGTCTATTCCACTTGTCTACCTCTCTGTTTCTTAGCCAATACCAAGTGGTTTTGATAATTGCTGCTTTATAGTACAGTTTGAGGTCTGGTAGCGCTAGGCCACCTTCCCAGGCATTTCTTTTCATTAGTCCCTTTGATATTCTGGACCTTTTGTTTTTCCAAATGAATTTTGATATTATTTTATCCAGCTCTAGAAAGTAATTGTCTGATAGTTTAATTGGTATGGCACTAAATAAGTATATTAATTTAGGTAGAATTGTCATTTTTATTATATTAGCACGGCCTACCCATGAGCAACTAATGTTTTTCCACTTACTTAAATCTGACTTTATTTGTGCAAAAAGTGTCTTGTAATTGTGTTCATATAGTCCCTGGGTTTGTTTTGGCAGGTAGACTCCTAAGTATTTTATACTGTCAACCCTAGCTTTAAATGGAATTTCTCTTTCTATCTCTTGCTGTTGGACTTTGTTGCTAATATATAGGAACGCAGAAGATTTGTGTGGGTTTATTTTGTAACCTGCAACTTTGCCAAAGTTGTTTATTAATTCAAGTAATTTTTTACTTGAATCTCTGGGATTCTCTAGGTAAATCATCATATCATCTGCAAAGAGTGATAACTTAGTTTCTTCTTTGGCTATTCTTATTCCTTGAATATCTTTATCTTGTCTAATTGTTACAGCTAACATTTCTAGTACCATATTGAATAATAGTGGTGATAATGGACAACCTTGTTTCACCCCTGATCTTATTGGGAATGCATCTAACTTATTCCCATTGCATATAATGCTTGCTGAAGGTTTTAGATAGATACTGCTTATTATTTTATGGAAAGTTCCCTTTATTCTTACGTTCTCCAGTGTTTTTAGTAGGAATGGGTGTTGTATTTTGTCAAAAGCTTTTTCTGCATCTATTGAGATATATATCCCATCTTTCTTGCTTTGCACTGGCTGCCTCCAGTTCTTTATGTGAAAGGGCTTTATTTTGTGTATGCTCAGATCACTTAACATGGTGGCATCAACAAGGGAGACATCAGGGACCTGTTTCTGAGAGATGACTTTGAGCGTTCCTTTACCTTGAACACCTTTTCTTTGGATGTGTGGATAGAGCAGATTGTCTTTAAAACTACCAGATTGGAATGGTTTCTCTTTCTTTTCTTCAGGTAGTGTCTACATAGGCAAAGTTCCTGTTCCTTCACAGCACAGCTGTCATGAATTGAATACCTGAGGGGGGAAAATTGTTTTTTCTGGTTTTGACCAGGATGTAGAATTTAATTATCTTATATTTTATATGTGGATCACTTTGTATATCATGCCAATAAAAGAGTCCCCTTTTATGGAACAGCATCCTAATATTTTCACTTCTAGGTCATTGCTAAAGAAATGTAACACTGTGTTGCATATTTATAACTATAAGTCATATAGTTTTTAAGGTTGTCAAATGAGAAATCTCACAGAAACTTCCTTTGAAATAACTGACTTGGAGATGGTGAAAAATAAGCCAAGTATCAGAGGTTATTTGTGCTCCACACATTACCCAGATTCAGAAAGTATACCATTAATACTTTCAAATGTTACATTTAATTTTGTGTTTAAATGCACATGTTTGGGGGTAGAAGGGAGTTAACACTAACATTTTCCAAAATAACTTTCTATAAGCATTGTCTTTTTATATCTAGTGTTCTAAATAGATTGTTTTTAATTATAAATGTTGTAATAAATAAGCAAAATAATAGTAAATACTCTTTCAAATAAATGTTAAAATCATGATGAAAAAAGTACCCACACTTAAACAAATCTTAAGCAAATGTGGGTGTGACACTGAAATTTTTAGAAGGCACTTAATCATTATTTATTTTGGAAACACAACTTTGAGATAAATTAAGTGAGATCAAAAGGTTATGGAGACAGAAAGAAAAAGAAAATCATTTATGAACTAGTTCACTTGTCACATTATGTGTGACAAGAACTATGATGGAATACATACCTGAAATAAATAAGAATGACAAAGCTTCTATGTTATAAAATAAAATGTCATTTCCATACTCTGAAATCATTTTCAAATACTGTATATATTTTTTAAAGTTTTCTAATTTGGAACTTTTCTTTACTTAGGCTGAGTTAACAACACGGAAAAGGAATTAAGCTGACTTCTTTGAAATGCTAATAGAATTCTTATCTATAAACCCACTGTTTGCTTTGTAGAGCTCTGCAAAAGAAATCTCAAATCCATAGGCTTGATGAAATGATAGGGACATTCCTATAACTAAATAATTAAAATTAAAGTCTTTGTTAATCTGAGCATATGTTAGGTCATATATGGAAAAAATATACTGTATATAAATATATATTTAATACATATGTACACATGTATTACACATATATGTTTGTATACATGTGTATGTGAATATATGTATACTATACATAAATACATTAAAAAATAAAAAAACTGATTCACAGCTATGAGTTTTCAGATGACAAGTTGTGCATTTTATATATATTTTCCTAATGTGTAAACTATATAAATTCACCAATTTCAGCCAAGATTTCAAGAAAAGCAGGAAAATGGGGGGAGGGGGCAGAGATTATAAACAGTTTCTCAGATAAAGGTCTCTTTCTCAAACATAAAGAGAACTGTCAAAATTTTAAGAATATGAATAACTCCCCGATTGATAAATGATCAATGGATATGAACAGGCAGTTTCTGGAAGAACAAATCAAAACTATAAAGTCACATAGAAAATTATTCTAAATCATTATTGATTTAATGCAAATTATAACACTTTGGGATACCATCTCAAACCTATCAGTTTGGCTAAAATAATGGAAGGGGGAAATGGCAAATGCTGGAGAGGATGTGGAAAAAGTGGGTCACTATTACACTATTGGTGGAACTGTGAGCTAATCTAACCATTTTGGTGAGCAACCTGGAATTATGGCCAAAGAGTGGCAAAACTGTGTATACTTTGATCTAGCCATGTCACTGCTGGATCTGTTTCCCATGATGATAAGGGAAAAAATGAAAAGAACCTACATGTTCTAAAATGTTTATATCAACTCTCTTTGTGATGGCAAAGAAATGGAAATGGAGGAGATGCACAGCAATTAAAGAATTGGTTGAATAAGTTGTGGTATATGATTGTGATGAAATAGGATTGTGCTCTAAGAAAGGATAGGCAGGGTGATGTTAGGAAAACATGGAAAGACCTGCATGAAATAACGAAGAGTGAAATGACCAGAACCAAGAGCATGTTGTGTACTTCAAACTATATAGTTTGAAGAGTAAATGTGAATGGCTAAGCTACTGTGCATAATATGAATATTTAAACCACTTACAAAGGAACTATGAAGGCACATACTATCCATCTGCAGAGAAATAACTAGTGTGTGGAACCATATATTTTTCACATATGTATCTGTGCCAAATGTTGACCTTTTCTACTATGGGGTTGGGGAAAAAGGGAGGGAAAAAGCTTAGAACTCTAAAGAAACAAAACACAATTTAAAAGAATGCAACAGTTTCTATCTATCCAAATACATAAATGAAAACATCCTTTATTCTCCATAAATACAAAAATAAAAAAGATGACATATCTATTGATTTAGAATAACAAAAAATATCCCTTGGACACACATTAGAACCCTATATGAAGATACAAGTTGCAAAACACTTAGTAGGTTTCACATTTTTCATTGTAATATGGACCCAATCATTTATGTGTGTATTAGAAATGATCTGGAGGTGGACATAAAATGATGGAGAAAAGGCAGCACCTTTCCTGAGCTTTCCCCCAAAGCACTTCAAAAATATTTTAAATAATGCCCTATAATGAAGGGGAAGAGCCAAGATGGTGGAGTAGAAAGACACACATGTGCTAGCTCCAAACCCACAGCCTATAAAATATCTGTAAAGAAGAACTCCCAACAAATTCTGGAGCACCAGAAGCCACAGAACAACAGAGTGGATGAGATTTCTATTCCACAGAGACCTGAAAACCTGACGCGAAAGGTCCATCGTGCCCTTGACCCAGAGCAGAGCCCACCCCTGCTTTGGCTTCGCGGCACCTAAAGGAGCAGATCCAAGCAGGCTTCAGGGACAGAATCTGCAGCCACAGTGCAGGTCCCTCCACCCACAGGTGACAAGGGTCAGTGACAAGGTCTCTTTGGCTGGTCGAGAGCAGAATGGGGTGTCCCCATAACTCAGACCCCCTTGGGAGGCAGCAGCAGGGGCAGCGGCAGACAGGGGCTCCCCAAGCAGGCAGGAGCCTGGATACATTGTTGAAGGTCTCCACATAAACCCCATGAGAGAACTGAGCCCTGTGCTGCGACCCTGCTCCAACCTGAGCACCTGAACTTTCACACTGAATAGCAGCCCTGCCCCTGCCCAAAGCCCTGAGGTTGGGAAGCAGCATTTGAATCTCAGACCCCAAGCACTGGCTCTGCTGGATGTGGAGGCGTGGTGGGTGTGGAAAGAAAACTCAGAAGTCAAGTCACTGGCTGGGAAAATGCCCAGAAAAGGGAAAAAAAATAAGACTATAGAAGGTTACTTTCTTGGTGAAGAGATAATTCCTCCCTTCCTTTCTGATGAGGAAGAACAATGCTTACCATCAGGGAAAGACACAGAAGTCAAGGCTTCTGTATCCCATACATCCAAAATAAATATACCATGGGCTCAGGTCATGGAAGAACTCAAAAAGGATTTTGAAAATCAAGTTAGAGAGGCGGAGGGAAAACTGGGAAGAGAAATGAGAAAGGTGAAAGAAAAGCATGAAAAGCAGGTCAACACCTTCCTAAAGGAGACCCAAAAAAATGCTAAAGAAAATAACACCTTGAAAAATAGGCTAACTCAATTGGCAAAAGAGGTTCAAAAAGTCAACGAGGAGAAAAATGCTTTAAAAAGGAGAATTACCCAAATGGAAAAGGACGTTCAAAAGCTCATTGAAGAAAACAGGTCTTTCAAAATTAGAATGAAACAGATGCAGGTTGATGACTTTATGAGAAACCAAGAAATCACAAAACAAAACCAAAAGAATGAAAAAATGGAAGATAATGTGAACTATTTCATTGGAAAAACAACTGACCTGGAAAATAGATCCAGGAGAGAAAATTTAAAAATTATGGGACTAGCTGAAAGCCATGATCAAAAAAAGAGCCTAGATATCATCTTTCATGAAATTATCAAGGAAAACTGCCCTGAGATTCTAGAACCAGAGGGCAAAATAAGCATTCAAGAAATCCACCGATCACTGCCTGAAAGAGATCCAAAAAGAGAAACTCCTAGGAACATTGTGGCCAAATTCCAGAGTTCCCAGGTCAAGGAGAAAATATTGCAAGCAGCTAGAAAGAAACAATTCAAGTATTATGGAAATACAATCAGGATAACACAAAATCTAACAGCTTCTACATTAAGGGACTGAAGGGCGTGGAATATCATATTCCAGAAGTCAAAGGAACTAGGACTGAAACCAAGAATCACCTACCCAGCAAAACTGAGTAGAATACTTCAGGGGAAAAAATGGTCTTTCAATGAAATTGGGGACTTTCAAGCATTCTTGATGAAAAGACCAGAGCTGAAAAGAAAATTTGACTTTCAAACACAAGAATGAAGAGAAGCATGAAAAGGTAAACAGCAAAGAGAAGTCATAAGGGACTTACTAAAGTTGAACTGTTTACGTTCCTACATGGAAAGAAAATATTTGTAACTCTTGAAACTTTTCAGTGTCTGGGTAGTGGGTGGGATTACACACACACAGACACAGACGCAGACACACACACACACACAGAGAGACAGAGAGCACAAAGTGGATTGGATAGAATGGGATCATATCTTAAAAAAATGAAATTAAGCAGTGAGAGAGAAATATATTGGGAGGAGAAAGAGAGAAACGGAATGGGGCAAATTATCTCTCATAAAAGAGGCAAGCAAAAGACTTTTTAGTAGAGGGAAAAAGAAGGGAGGTGAGAGAAAAACATGAAGCTTATTCTCATCACATTCCACTAAAGGAAGGAATAAAATGCACACTCATTTTGGTATTATTGTATCATTATTGTATCTTACAATACAGGAAAGTGGGGGAGAAGGGGATAAAAAGGGTCGGGGGAGGATGGAAGGGAGGGCAATGGGAGGAGGGAACAATTTGAAGTCAACACTCTTGGGGAGGGACAGGATCAAAAGAGAGAATAGAAGCAATGGGGGAGAGGATAGGATGGAGGGAAATACAGTTAGTCTTACACAACATGACTATTATGGAAGTCATTTGCAAAACTACACAGACATGGCCTATATTGAATTGCTTACCTTCCAAAGGGAATGGGTGGGGAGGTAGGGATGAAGAGAAGTTGGAACTCAAAGTTTTAGGAACAACTGTTGATTACTGTTCTTGCTACTAGGAAATAAGAAATACAGGTAAAGGGGTATAGAAAGTTATCTGGCCCTACAGAACAAAAGAGAAGATGGGGACAAGAGAAGGAAGGGATGATAGAAGAGAGGGCAGATTGGTGATGGGGCAATTAGAATGGTTGGTGTTTTGGGGTGAGGGGATGGGACAAATGGGGAGAAAATTTGGAACCCAAAATTTTGTGAAAATAAATGTTAAAAGTTAAATAAAATAATTAAAAAAAATAATGCCATATAACAATTCCAGGAGTGACAAAATCCAAAAGAGGATGGGGTGAAATAATTTTCCAGCCAAAGACAACTTAGAAGGTTGGCAGAAAAGGTCTGTCACACTTGAGTGAGAGTAGAACACAGTTTAATGTACACTGCACCAGTACAGACAAAGTCCCAGTAAGCCAAGAGCAGAACTTGTGAGCCACTGAATCAGCAATACCAGTCTCTATTTCCAGAGTTCTCAGCCCACAGATGGTAATGGAGTTTAACAACTGATCAGAAGGAGAATATGGGGATACCTGGAAGCAGGAATCTTTTCGCTTTGTCCATACTCAGATCTGGGTCACAGTGCTGGGTGGCAGCTCCAGAGTGAGAAGTATACTAGCACACCAGAGTTGATGGTTGGAATGGAGCAGGGACCCTCATCACAGTTGTAGGATGGAAAAAAGTGCTTGTGATCACTCACAGACCAAAGCAAAGATGAGGAGAGTAGTAAATGCACATCTTCTTTGATCATACCAGCTTGGAAATTTTAAAGGTGCCTAGAAGTATCTCTGAAAACAGCTGCACAAAACCCCTGAAACTTGGAACAGGATACTCTCCACCCTGGAAGCAGAACCCAACCGCAACAAAGGGGTAAATGTCAAAAAATAGGCTGGAAAAATGAGCAAACAACGGAAAAAATTTCTGACCATAGAAAGTTATTGCGTGAAAAGGAAGATCAAAACACATGCAGAAAAAGATAATAAAGTCAAAGTTCAAAATCCAAAACCTCCAAGAAAAATATGAATTGTTCTCAGATCCTGGAAGAGCTCAAAAAAGATTTTGAAATCAAGTAAGAGAGATAGAGGAAAAATTGGGAAGGGAAATGAGAGTGATGCAAGAAAATCATGAAAAAAGAGTCAACAGTTTGGTAAAAGAGGAACAAAAAAGAATATTGAAGAAAATAACTTAAAAGACAGCAATTGGTAAAAAAAAAAAAAAAAAAAAAAAAAAAAGTACAAATGTCACTGAGGAGAAGAATTCCTTGAAAAGAGAATTGGCCAAATGGAAAAAGAGGCACAAAAATCCACCAAAGAAAAAACTCCTTAAAAATTTGAATTGGCCAAATGGAAAAGCTAATTCAGAGGCTCACTGAATAAAATAATTCCTTGAAAATTAAAATTGAGCAAATGGAAGCTAACTGCCCTAATATTCTAGAACCAGAGGGTAAAATAGAAATTGGAAGAATCCACTGATCACCTCCTGAAAAAGATTCCCAAAGGAAATCTCTTAGGAATATTGTAGCCCAATTCCAGAGTTTCCAGTTCAAGGAGAAAATATTGAAAGCAGCCAGAAAGAAATGATTCAGGTCTTGTGGAAATATAATCAGGATAAGACAGGATTTAGCAGCTTCTACACTAAGGGACTGGAGGACTTGGAATATGATATTTCAGAAGTCAAAGGAGGTGGGATTATAACAAAGAATCACCTACTCAGAAAATAATCCTTCATGGGCAAAAATTTATATTCAATGAGATAGATGACTTTCAAAAATTCTTGATGAAAAGACCAGGGCTTAATAGAAAATTTAACTTTCAAATAAAAAACTGAAGAGAAGCATGAAAAGGTAAACAGGAAAAAAAAAATCATATGGGACTTAAGGTTAAACTGTTTACATTCCTACATGGGAAGATGATACTTGTAACTCATAAAAACTTGCTCATTATTAAGTCACTCAGAAGTGTATATACATAGAGGGCATATATGTGAGAGCAAAATGAAGGAGTGATATCTTAAAAAATTCAATTACGTTGTGAGAAAGAGGAATACATAGGGAGAAAGGGAAAAGGAGGGGTAGAATGAGGCAAATCTTCTCTCAGAAGAGGCAGGAAAAAGCTTTTTCAGGGGAAGGGAATATGGGGGAGGTGGGAGCAAGTGAGTGAATCTTAACATCATAAGAATTTGCTCAGAGAGAGAATAACATACCTGCTCAGTTATTTTTAGAAATCTATCATACCCTGCAAGCAAATAGGAGGGAAAGGGGATAAGAGAAGGAAAGAGGTGATAGAAGGGAGAGCAGATTAGCGAAGGCGGTAGTCAGAAGCAAAGCACTTTTGAGGAGGAACAAGGTGAAAGCAAAGAGAGAATAGAATAAACAGGGTGAGGATAGGATGGAAGGAAAAACATTTAACAATCATAACTATGAAAAAAGTTGAATCAAGTTTGTCTGATAAAAGTCTCATTTCTCAAATATATAAAGAACTATCTAATTTGTAAAAAAAATAAAATAAAATAAGGAGCCATTCCCGAACTGATCAATGATCAAAACATATGAACAGTTTTCCAAAGCTGTGTATAGCCATATGAGAATGTGCTCTAAATCACTGTTGATTGCAAAAATGCAAGTTAAAACAATTCTTAGGTAAGGTACTACCTCATACCAATTAGATTGGTTAATAGGACAGAAAATAAAATTGACAGATGGTGGAGGGATGTAGGGAAAATGAGACATTAATGCACTGTTGGTACAGTTGTGAATTGATTCAACTATTCGTTACAACAATTTGGAGCTATGCTCAAAAGGCTATAGACCCTTTTGACCTAGCAGTGCCACTGCTAGTTATGTATCCAAAAAGAGATGAAAAACAAAGGGGAAAAGAATCTATATGTAAGGAAATATTTATACCATCTCTTTTTTGGTGTCAGAGAGTTGGAAATTAGGGAAATGACTAAACAAATTCTACTATGTGATTGTGATGGAATACTATTGTGCTCTAAGAAATGATGAGCAGGATATTCTCAGAAGAACCTGGAAAGTTTTATATGAACTGATGCACAGTTAAATGTACTGTATATAAAGTAACAGCAATATTTTAAGATAAACACCTGTGAATGACTTAGCCATTCTCAGCAATATAATGATCCAAGACAGTCACAAAGGACTTATGATGAAAATGCTATCCACTCCCAGAGACAGAAGTGATAATATCTGAATACAGACTGAAGCATACGTTTCTTTTAAACTTCATTTTTCTTCAGGTTTTTTTTTGTCTGTTTTCTTTCACAACATGACTAAGATGGAAATGTTTTGCATTTGCATACACATGTACAACCAATATTAATTTGCTTGCCTTCTCAATGAGGGTAATGGGGAGGGAGAAGGAAAGAGAATTTGGAAAAGGAAATCTTAAAATGAATGTTAAAAAATGTTTTTACATGCAATTGGGGTAAAAATAAAATGCTAAGAATTCAAAGTATAGAAAAAAGAAAAAGAAAAAAGAAATTATTATTGCAGTTTCCATAACATCACTTAGTTTAAAGTGTTTCAAGAAGAAATTTGCTTTGAAAAACACATTCAACCCAGTTAATTTTGCCATTGTAATTCCTTATTCCAAATTAATTTCTGACAGTCTTCTATTATTCTGTTTAACTTATTTGATAATGTATAACATTTTCTTTCCTAGAATTCTCAAAATAATTTAGTGAAGTAATAATATTATCATACCACTGATATTTTAAATGTATGGTAACTAATACACACACACACAGCTTATTGAGTAACTAAAGGGATTTTTTCTGATTATATTCAAACTAAAATTTCCATATTAATTTTGTGGATCACTAAACCTGTGAAGAAATGTAGAAATCATCTGGCGCAACAATAGTTTTCCAGTTGTTTCAATCATGACCAACTCCTCTAGTCATATGACCCCATTTGGGGTTTTCTTGGTAAAGTGATTTGTCATTTCCTTTTCCAGCTCATTTTTCAGATGAGGAAATTGAGGAAAACAGGGATAAATAACTTGCGCAGAGTCACACAACTAGTAAGTGGATGAGCCTCGATTTGAATTCAGGTCTTCTTGACTGCAGATTGGGTGCTCTATCCATTGCACCCCCCAGCTACCTTAGCAATACATTTTACAGATGAGTAAAATGAGATCAGTGAAATGAACCCATTTGCCTTAAGCTACAAGAGTCATTAGTATCTCAATAATTAGGAAATATTATGCCCTGCTTGCCATGACCAGACCTTATCTCTACCTCTTCTTAATCTATTTCCATTTCTTCTCATATGTCTTGATTCTGAATCCAGTATTCCTTCCACTATATTATGCCACATAGATCACAATGTTTTTTACATTCACTTATTTTTTACCTTTACTCATACCTGTATTTATTGGTAATGCATTTTTTGCATAATGGGAAGATCTTTCCCATCCATTAATAGGACTATGTGACCTATTTGAGTCACATGGAAGCCTGAGGTATATGAGTCTGTGGGGGAAGGAGCTTGCCAAACAGGTGGAGCAGGAAGGGGTGGAGAAGGAAGAGATGGAGCAGGAAGGGTGGGGCAGAACTGAGAGGAAGTTGGTGACAGTAGTCAGAGGTGACAGAAAGAGAAGAAGCAGGAAGAGAGATATGAGTGTTCAGTTGTGGGAAGGCCCTGGCAGGGGGAAGGCTTGGGGATGATGGTGTCCCCTGAATTGTTATTGCATATAGATTTCTTTGTTGCTATGATGGATTTGACTTTCTGGTGTTGGGATTTGGCTTTTTGGTGTTTAAATAAATATTTTGGTTCTGTCCTTCATGTGGAGAATTTGATATATTTTGTGATTCAGAATTATGGCATATTCATAGCCACCATAGGTACTATGAATATTGTGTTGGAATTGCAATATCTCTTTAGAAAGGAGAGAGGGTATTCTAGTCTTATAGCTTTAAAGAAAGAGCCTGCTTTAGTTGTGAAGCCAATGAAAAGAAAGTGTTCAGGGTATGGAAATACTCAGTGTCATATCCTAGAAGAAGGTCCCATATTGATGCCTCCATGTTAAGCAATTTAAACATGAAAAAATACTAACAAAATTATAAAGGAACAGTTTCTTTTTTCTTTTGGGACATATAAGTTTTATATTCCTGTCAAAGGAATAAAGACATGGAAACCTTGGAAAACTGAGTGCTTGATTTATTTGAGATATTACTACACTTGAAATTTTGATCATTAAAATTTCTATCAATCGACAGAATGTATTCATTAAAAACATTAGTCAATACGCCCCTTAGAACAATTGATGTGTCAGTTGGTCAATATTAACTAGGATGTAGGAGTTCAGATCAATCTATTTTTTACATTTACCTAGCATTTTCATATATTAAAATAAGTTATATCTTTGATTCGAATACATAGAAAAATAGAACTAGTAGATAGTACAAAAAAGTGACCCATTTAAAGGCATATTGAACAAAAATCAGAATTTATGCTTTATTTCTTAATAACAAAGGATCACAAAGACCAACCATTATTTCAAATTTCACATAAATAATAATAAAACATGACTACAACAAAATATTCACTGGAAATAATCATATGTAAATGAAGAAATGAGAGGGTGGGGTTAGAAATAAATAGCACTAATTTTCCATCTAATCTTGTATGACAGATATGCTTAGATGTCCTTGGTTAATGAATCTGACAAAAACAACAACAACTAGTTTTGCAACCCACAACAAAAAAAAAGAAGATGCATTGGGTAGCGATTGAAACATTTTATCGGACAAGTCACATGGTCAGAACTTAAATTATTTAAGAAATTGTGGAGGATGGATTGGAAAGGGGAAGGATTAGAGAGAAGGAAATCAATTACAAGTCTATTTCTATAGTCCCTGTGACTGATGACAAAGATGCAAACTAAGGTGTGGACAATGTGAGTAAAGATAAAGCAAAAGGTATAATAGATTTTATGAAGGTCCCATCAATAAGACTGTCAAATGATTAGATGACTGAAGACAGGTTTAGAGTTGAAGATGATTCAGAAATTATAATCACTTGTCATGGGGAGGGTAGTGATGCCATTAATAGAAAAAGTTAAGTTTATGAGAAGAGCAGCTTTCAGGAGGAAGATGATGATCTCCATTTTGGACATGTGGAGTTGACATATCTATAGAACACCCAAAAGGGGATGATTATGATTATGATAGTATGATGATTAAGGAGATCTTATTAAAATATTTTAATTAGGTATATAATTTTTCCAGTCTATGAGTAAAAATGACATTCAGGCTCATGGAACTGGTGAAGTCATGAAGGAAGAGAGCATAGAGGGAAGGAGAAGAAGATCCAGGGAAAGAGCTCTTAGGACACTTGCACCCTGACAAGTGGACAATGGAAATGGATGATGATTCAACCAGAGAGCTCGAGGAGAAGATAAACAGAAGAATTAGTAAAGAACAATACCGTAGTATCCAAGAAGAGGGAGCAGTTGATGGTATAAAAAGTTAAGAAGAGCAATTAAAACATAAAAGGGAAGTTGACATATTAGAAAATGATTCTTATTTATAAGTACAAAAACCATGTCTTAATAAATAAATCATGAAAGGAAGAAATCAAAGCAATCGATAGGGATTTTGAAAATTTTTCAAATCATAAACAATCAGGGAAATACAAATCAAAGCAATTCTGAAGTTCTGCCTAACATGCTTGAGATTAGCAAAATTGATTTTATAAACTATTGTAGGAGCTTTAAGAGGACAAAAACACTAATGTACTATTTGTAGAATGTAAAGTGGCCCAAACACCCAGAAAAGCAGTGTGGAATTGTTCCCTAAAATTCCTGAACTGTGCATATGCTTCCAGTGATGTCACTATTAGACCTGTACTCCAAAGAGATAAAAGGAAAATGATTTGTATGAACAACTATATCTGTAGTAATTCCTTTTGTTAGAGACAAAACTGGATCCTAAGGGTTTGGGACATTTAACAAGAACTAAGAAGGGTCACATGGAGGAATGGAAAGTGCACAGAGTGACTCAAGTAAAAAAATATATTTATAATTGCTTTTTTGTGATGACATAGAACTAGAAAACAAGTAGGTGCCAACCAATTGGGAAATGGCTAAGCAAATTATGGCACATGAATATTTTGAAACCATATTGTACCATAAAAATTACAGAAGAGGTGGTTTCAGGGAAAACCAGAAAGATTTATATGAAGCGACACAGAGTAACATAGGCAAAACCAGAACAATTTATACAATAACATCAATATTACAAAGAAAGAAAAACAGCTTTGAAAGGTTTGAGAAGACCAATGATAAAGTATGCTGCGCAACCCATGAGAGAAAGGTTTTGGAATTAAGTATAGAATAACATATACATTTTTAGATAGAGTCAATTTATTTTGTTTTCACTGTTCATATCTGATGCAAGGGTTTTTTTTTTTTTCTTTGTTCACAATTGAATAGGTGGAGAATGAGCAAGAAATGGGGAGCTTGGGCCAGGTTGGTTATTAAAAATAAAGAAACAAATAAGGGCAATTAAAATTATTTTTTAAAAAAAATGCAGGAGAGGAGGAAAGCCAAAAGGAATCACAGATAAGGAGGATAGCCTTGAAAGTAACATTTTTGAATTTTTTATACACTTGAGAAACAAGTTCACATAATATTTGGTTTCATGCACAATCTTCTATCATGTGTATAAATACAATAAAATACAATCACAATACAACCACAATACAATCTACCATGTGTGTAAAAATACTATTTTTAGATTATGCTTTTCAAGTGCACATTTTTTTCATAAATAAAAAAAGTTGCACAAGTCAAGTACAATGAAGACTGAGAAAAGACCACCAGATTTATTAATGCACTTGTTAATAACTTTGGAGAAAGTAGTTCATTACAGTAGTAGGTTTAGAGGCTGCATTGCAAATACCTGAGAAATGAGAAAGTGAAGGCAATAAATTGTTTCTAGGAGTTTGGAAATATAAAACAGGAGAGATCAATCACAATAGCTTGAGTGAGTGGTTTTTGCTTTGTTTGGTTTCATGAAAAGTTTAAACAAAGACCTAGGTTCAGAATTTTTAGGAATTGGCTGTTTGTTGGGAAGCTGGTTCAGATAAGAACTTACTTATTATGCAACACAGCAAGGGGATGGGGTGGGAGCACTGTGGGGTCAGATGCAACTCAATATGAATTCACATTGTTGTGATTCTAGGGATCTCCCTTTCCCCTGCTGGGATGCACCATGCCCTTGCAGTCATATCTGTATGAACAAAATTTTCTTTTTTGTCTCTTATTATCTCCACTATCCCTTGTGTAGTTAAGAATTCCTCCCACTTTCCTGCTCAAAAAAAGCTAAAGCTTTTTCCTTTGTACGATAATTTCCCTCGACACTCAGGGAAATTCTGACAACTGATTTCTATTTTCTCAGTAAAGAAGGAGGTAAGGACATTGACTGAAAGCAGGGTAGGGTGGGATTTCCCTTGGAAGACTGAACAAAGAAAGTAAGTTCTGTAATAGCTCTTAAAGGAAATGGGATAGAGAAGGAGAACAAGTGAATGGAAAAGAGGGGCAGACAAAGATATAGAAAGAGGAAGAGAGGAAGAAGGGAGGTGATAGATACATAGATAGATGATACATAGAACATCTTTTTAACATCTCCTAGATGCCAAGCACTGTGTTAAGTGTACTGACCAGTGGAGACACAAAAAACAAGCCAACAAAAGTGCCCCTGTCTTTCAGAAGCTTATATTCTAATCAGGGAAGGGAAACAGAGGCTTTGGAAGGAGAGAAGTGCTTGAAAGTGGCATGGTGAGGAGACAGCATGAAAGGCATGAAGGCCTGTGTCTCCACAAGGAAAGCGGAAAGTTCACCTAACTCATTTTTCTATTCATCCATTTCCTCACTACTTGATAGGTTATTACTGGAAATATGCAGCAATCTACTTGTACCTACCATGTGTCATTTGAGTCACCCACACATGTGATTCCTTAGTGATTATGGTGTCCCAAGATTCACTACCACAAAGCACTACTGGGAGAACAATTATTGGAAAGAAGGATCTTTGTACCTGGGATCAGTTTAGATAATTACAAATACTGTGCAATTTCCCAAATGTAAATAATCCTGTTCTCTTTCTTCCTCTACTTAACCCAACTCACTGTTCCTCTGCATTGTTTGTTCTAAATATATGAAGTAATATACTAGCAATGAGAGATAGTAACTAGCTAATTGGGGCCACTAACAGAGGATATGTATTTTCTATACTGATTAAATTTGGAGCAAGAGGGAATGACCCTGAGAACAAAAGTTTAAGGGATCAGACTATGACTGGTAACACTTCCCTCTTCCCTTCCTGATTTGATATAGAATAGAGAGCACACTTTCCCAGTGATATACTAAAAAACATGAAAGTTAGGCAAGCTGATCACTACATATGCTTTGCAGGACAAAGTTACTTTAATTAATCTTAGCAGCTTAACTAAAAAAAAAAAAAAAAAAAAAAAGGAGCAAAAATTCCTAGTCCAGACTGCTTGTCTTCATGGTGGGCAGACAGGCCTGCATGTTGGCAATTGTTCAAAGTGATTACAAACAGATTAATGCTTGATGTTATAGAAAAATGCACGTTTTAGAGAATGAAAATCATGTCAAAATGTGATGGCTATCATGACTATCACCTGACAGTTATGGCCAATATTACAGGATGACTCGCATACTTTTGTCTCATTCCATCATATTTATCCCAATGATGTTTCCTGACAACAATTATCAACTCCCTGGACAGAGTTCTCCACAACACTAACAATTTATAGTCTGAACTCACTTGAAACATAAACTAGAATTGGAAAGACCTTTTGTCTCTGTTGTAAACATATGACATCATACAGCATTTATGTGGAGAGTGCCACTGACAATAAAATTCTGGATCCATAAACAAGGCCTAGTCACTTTAAAGAAACATGTTTCAGCTGCATAAAAAGGATTTAGCTCCATCTCTTTGCTTTTCATCTTTTTTTTTTTTTTTTGGCTACATGTGTGCCTAAAGGAGGTGAAACAGGTAAAACAGGATTTAAAGCTAACTAGCCAGGGTTCTTACTGACAATCAAGAGACAAACCTGTTAATATTGTGTGAAACATTATTCAAGTTCTCCACAGTCGTAATCCAAGGAAGAAATCCTTGTGGGGATGGAAGCCGGCAGTATCTTCTCTGAGTGTTGTACTCCTTGCTTCCTCAGTAGCCACAGCTACTGAAGACCTAGAAAACAGTGTTCTCACCATCAAAGTCCTTGGCACTAACCAGTGTTTCAGTGTCAGAAACTGATAGAGTTTTACTAGTGGAAAAACTCCAAAGAAGATACATCATCACCATGTGCTTTGTTGCTGCATTCTAAGGAATACTGGGTCTTTCCATCTGATTTGCAGCTGAAAGCTCCCATGTATTTTATCTTGCCTTTTCAGAATGGGTGTTCTTTGAGCATAGTGACTATCTTGTTTTATTATTTACATCCCCAGTGCTTTAACCAGTGGTCTGCTGACAGTAAGTAAGTGTGCCCTTCCTTCCTTCCTCCAATTCTTTCCATCCCTCCCTTTCCATGTCTCCCTTCCTCCCTCCCTCCCTTCCTTCCTCTCCTTCCTTCCTTCTTTCTTTCCTTTCTGACTTTCTTCCCTCCCTTCCTTTGTCAAAGGAATAGGATGGGACTATATAAGTCCTTTCCCAAATGTATATTTGACTTTAATTTAAATCTGAAAAGTCGTTAAAATTTTTCTTCCTCAAGAAAAGTAAAGACTTAGGAAAAAAAATAGGTGAAAGTAACTGTGGAATGAGAATAACACACTGAAGCCTAAATAAATCGTGATAGTTATAACCAGAAGATTTCAGAGTCAGGAAGGAGAGAGAAAATGGTATGTATTTGTTTGACATTTTAATATTACACCCTCATTAGCTGCTCTTTAATCTCTGAAATGTTTGACATCTAATTTAACTACACAGAAAATAGGCCATTTTGTCTAGCCTTAAAAAGCGAGCTTATTTAAAATACGAAAATCAAAAAAGACATAACAAATACTGAACATTGCTACTATTTTTGTAACTCTAGAGAAATAGCTGAAATCAAAATGACATACCCCTGACATATAATCACCTATTTCAGGAATCTTCTCCAGTATTTTTTAATGGAAGTTGTAAACCTCTCAAGTTGATTTAAATCCTTTTCTATTGTAATGTATATAATTTAATAACAATTTACTTAGGTGTCTTTTTTCTTGAACACTTAGGTATCTGTGAAAATCTGAAGTTTAAAAATTGTCCAATTAAACAGTTCAAATTCTCTGCTCCACAATTTATTAAATTGTGATAGCTTAGTGGTGTTTTCAAATGCTTAATTTCCCACTGAGGCAAATTGGTGTTATCTTATCTGAAAATTAATTTTAACACATTTGCCACTAAATAAACTCTATCTGGAGTAGTCACTATAAAGTGAAGAGTCAGACGCTGACTTTTTTATGACATTTTTCATTCACTATTTGGCAGAAACTTTAACCCTACTAGACTACCTTATTAAATGATTTTGTCAGGCTAGGTAAATTTATATAAATTGCAGGATTTTATTTTCCCCAATAAGAATCCCCATTGACCCAGTTTTTCTTTTCTTGCATCCTTGCTTCATCTTTTTCTATATTAAAATTATGTATATATTTGTTGTACACAGTTACTAGTCCACGATCTCTATGAGAACAGGGACCACATCTTAACTGAACTTTATATTTGCCCTTCGCCAATAAAGCAGTGATCTCCATCTATGTGTATTTCATCAATGTCAGTTAAATCAAATTAGATGTCCTATTCTTATCCTCTCAATGAGGTAGCAGTCATGTACCCTTTTTTCTCAATATTTCTCCAACATGTACTTTTGCTTCTCTTCTCTTATTTACATTCATTTTTTCAACAACTGAACTAATTTTCCCCTCACTTCATTCTATAAAAAATTTACCCTAAATCTTTTTACTTGCACTTTAATTTGCTGAAACAGATTTATTGAAGTCAAATGCTTCTCCATAATTTTTGTCACCTACTTACCCCAGATTTAGACAGTGGCCTTTCATTCTATTATTCTTATCTATCGGAGACCGTGCCTTTTGTTCTACCTGAAAGGTCATTTAATAATAAAATTTGTTCAAGACTGTATGGTGTAATGGAAAGAGAATAGTCTGGTCATACGTACAAAAATATGTATTGTGGTCCTATTTAGGTGGAAAATAATTGGAAACTAAGAAGGGGCTATTGATTGGGGAGTGACTGAACAAATCATAGTAGTTTGCATTGAAATACTATTGTATCATAAGATGGTTTCAGACAAAATGGGGAAGAATGAAGTGTACAGATCCAGAACTGTGATTTATGCAATAGTTGCATCATTGTAAATACAAAGAATTTTAAAACACTTAAGATTTCTGATCCATTCAATGACCATTCATGTCTTCAGAGGATCAATAATGAAGCATGCTTCATAATGAAAACATAATGAAGACAAAATGAAGAATGAGAAATAGGATTTTGGACATGGTCAATGTGAGAGAATTTGTTTTGCTTGAATATGCTCATTTGTTACAAGGGTTTTATATATCTTTTCTTTTTATTTCAATGGGAAGGTGGAGGTGGGAGGGAGAGAAAAGAAATGCTTGCTAACTGAAAATGTCTGGAGTACCCTATAAGAACTTGGTATTACCTCCATACAACAATCACCCAACCATCTTTACATCATGATGGCTCCAGTAAGCATCATTACTACCTTCTCCCTTTATTCCATAAGAACGTTGGACTCTACCTGTGGGACACTGGATAGATGTGGTGTTTTGTTTTTACCTATTCTGAAGTAACTCTCTGTGCCATTCCCCAGCCAACTTTCAAACATACTGCCTCCTTCTCCTATTCAGTCCTTCTTTATGAATATATAAAGGGTCTTCCTGTTAGAATCCACCCTCCTTGAGGGCAGGTGCTATCTAGCTAGCTAGTTAGCTATAATTTATCATCTAGTTGGTTGGTTGGTTGTTGTCTTTTGTTTTCAAAGAGGATGAAAATGACATCAGTAGATTAGAGACAAGGTACAGTTGTCTGACTGTGGTTGATCAGATCAGTAGAAGCTTGGAAGAAGGTTCTACCACAGGTCAAATACAAATAGTCCATATGAACATTTGAAGTGGAGATGTTTCCGAAGGTATATATCTCACATTTCTTTTGATTTATTGCAATTCTGCTTTGCTCATAGAGCACAACACCTTCTTTGAGGTTGGCATGATATGCTTGGCTGTACTGTGCTGGTGTCTCCCGTGTCATGCAATTGATTTCAAGGTTCTTCAGAGAGACTTTGAGATTGTCTTTGTATCCCTTCTTGTGATTTCCATGTGAGTTCTTGGCTCTTGTAAGCTTTCCATAAAAGCTGTTCAAACAAATGTACATCTGGCATTTGAACAACATGCCCAACTCAGCAGAGTTTCAATCTGTTATAAAATGTGAATGCCTGACAGTTCAGTTCAAGAAGGGATCTCCGTATCCCGTACCCTATTTGACTACGTGGTCTTCAAAATCTTCCTAAGACAATTCAAAAGGAAGTGATTCAGTTTCCCAGCATGGCCTTGGTATACTTCCTAGGTTTCACAGGCATACAACAGTAAGCTCAGTACAATGGCTCTGTACACCTTCAGTTTGGGAGGTAGTCTGATACTACTTCTCTACCACACTTTCCTTTGGAGCTTCCCAAACTCTGAGCTAGCTCTGGCAATGCATGTGACAATCTCATCATCTATGAGTACATCCCCAGAAAGTATCCTGCCAAGGTAAGTGAACTTATCTATGCATTTGCTATAATAGATGGTTCCAAATGTGGATGGTGTTGACTATTTATTCTTGGTGTTAATTGTTAGGTTAAAGTTAGCACAAGCAGTAGAGAACGGATTTATATTTTGCTGTATCTCAGCCTCAAAGGCTGCCTTGAGTACACAGTCATTTGTGAACAGAGTCACTACACCAACTCTCCCTTCACTTTGGTCTTGCCTTGGAGCTTTTTCGAGTTAAATAATTTAGTGTTGGTGAAGTAGCAGGTGATTTTGATGCTAATTTTGTCCTCATTAAACGTGTCCCATCAACATTGCTGAAAACATCATGCTAAAAAGCATGGAGCAAGCACACAGAGTTGCTTCATTCCACTGGTGACTGGGAAAGAGAAAGACCATCATCCATTATCCAGAACCTAGGCAAGTATACCATCATGAAACCTATGTACATACAATATGGAGGAAATTCTCCAGGCAACCAAATTTTACATAATTTTCCAAAATCCTCATGACTCAGAGTTTCAAAGGCCTTGGGCAGATCAATGAATATTGTGCACAGATCCACATTTTGCTCCTAGAATTTCTCCTGGAGTTTTTGGAGACCTTATCAACTGTTCCTCCACCCTTTCTGAAGCCACACTATCTCTCAGGTAGATGGTCATCTGCCAGGTGATGGATTAGCTGATAAAGGAGGACTTGAGCAGAAATCTCACCAGCACTGATTAAGAGAGAGACTACCTCTTAACCCCTACCCCCACATTGTCACAGGAAAATCTGTTTCTTTACCATTATAGAGATGGACAATGGAGGCAATTTTCAATTCCTGGGGAATAACCTCTTCTTGTTGTATAACCTGGAAGATTTCTGTCAGCTTTTGTATGAGCAATTAACTCCCTGCCTTACAGATCTCATCTAGGATGCAATCAGCACCAGGTCCTTTGCCACAGGAGAGGAGTCAAAGGGCATTCAAAAACTCTTTTTCAATTCGAAGTTTGGCTAAAGAGGAATTGACTTCAACCTAAGGTTTTTGGTCAGTGATTTCATCATTGATTGATGACAATCTGTTGGGAATAGTTCAGAATGAACATCTCTCCAGGATGATATGAGTCTATCATTATTTAATATGGCTTTATCAGCTCTGAGTAGGTGAGATTCATCATAGGTCTTTGACCCATAAATAGCCTTCAGGGCACTATAAAGTTTTGGATGATTACTATCAACATAAAACTGAATTTCATCTCCCTTTTTATTGAGCCAAGAATCCTGCATCTCTCTAAGCCAGGGGTGGAAAACCTGTGGCCTTGAGGTCACCCTTGCAAGTCTAAGCTTTGCTTGCACTTTACTTTTGATGTATTTAAATGTTGCTTTTTTAGAAAAGGATGAATTATCCTGCTGGTAAACCCTATGGAGATCTTTTAGTTTAGAAGCTTCTGAATTTTCCCCTCATTACTGTCAAACTAGCTTGGATGTTGGTGAATGTTCTGGTCCAGAAAAATAAATGCAGTACTGTACACCAAATCTCTGAAAGGTGCCCACTCCTTTTTTCCTCCACTTTTGCCAACTGTGTGTTGGCTCAGTTTTTCCTCCAAAGTAGCAGCAAACTGTTATCTCTGGGAGAAGCACTCCAATCTGTTGACATTTTCTTCTGTTTATTGTCTTGCCTTGGTGCTTCTTCTTTGTTGAATGTGAATATTAAGTTTGGGAAGGATAAGTCTATGATCAGTCCAACACCACATCTGCACCACAGATCACCTTGATCACTCTCTCATCTTGGTAGTCTCTTCTCCTTACAGTGACACAGTCTTAAATGTCAGTATTTGCTACCAGAGTTCATCCATCCAGTTCATCCAAGTTTTATTGTATTTAGGTAAACAGAAGACAGTATTGGTAATGAGAAGGTCATGAGATGCACAGTAAGTGACCATTATTTTTGCTGTTTCTGACTCTATTCCTATCAAGGATTCCTTACGTTTCTGGTAGTCTGTGCCTGCTCTTGCATTAAAGTCACCAAGAATTATAAGCTTGTTCTCTTTCAGTATACTGATGATGAGGGTCTCCAGGCCTTCATAAAATTTTTCTTTGACCTTATCAGTATTTGTCATAAAGGGAGCATATGTACTGATGATGGTGGTGTGGTGCTTTCCTAAAAGTGGCAATCATGTTGTCATAAGTCTGTCATTTACTCCTTTGGTGGGCAAAGTAATTCATTGGCTAGAGACTTTTTGATTCCAAAATCTTATACCACTTTCATAGAGTTTCCTGACACTGTAGTCATTCTAGAAAAAAAAAACACAAATCCAACTCTGACTTCAGTAAGCTGGCTTTTATTTGCCAACCTTGCTTCATTCAGGGTTACTATTTGGATATGATATCTCATGAGTTCTCTTGCAACAATAACTGTTCATCTTTTAGGTCTATGGATCTCATGTTTTCCACAAGTGTGCACACACTCCATGTTCTAATGGTGAGTGAAATAATCTTTGCAAAAGTTTCTGTATAGTATTTTTGTGTTTCAAACTCAGAGTGGGATTCCCACCTGTCAAAGTAAGCAGGCCAGGGTTAAATGAAGCAAATAATTTTTAGGACACCTTTTCTACTCCTTCTTCACACCAGGAGGTGAGCAGTGTGGTCTTTAAAAAGAAAAGGCCACTCAGATACCCAGGGGGCTGCTGCATGACCCTACTGCTTCAGTCCAGTAAGAAAACAACTCTATGCCTTGGGTCTCCAGTGTGCCAGGTTGAGTATAGTTCCCAGTGTATCCACACACGCTTCTTCTTTACTTGCTTGTTGCCATAGGACTTTAAGGTAGGTAAAATTGGTAAAATGGTCTTTTACTTCACACATATTTTGGATTTAAGTGAGGCAGAGTTGCCAAAGTTTTCACCCTTACTCTTTTTCCCAGAGTCATTGGAGGGCAGTGGCAAGACAAAGACAAGGTAACTGGTGATGACTCAGGATGCAGTGAATGACTTTGTCATCTTTAATGTCTAGCTAAACTCTAAGTACTCCACAATGCCTGCTTCCACTGCCCTCATGATCTTGGGAATACATAGTTCTCGTCTACATATTCTACTGCGGAAAGTATTCCTATGCTAGGGGTAGACTTCCTCCCCCAACTCACCAAAGGGTTTGGGAACCCTGCTTCAGTTAGTTTCAAACTGGTTTAGCCCATTTGCCAAAACAATTTACCAGGTGTGGCCACTGTGCATACTATAGCTTCTGAGGGCCTTAGTTGAGAGTTGGATAAATTAAATAGACACCAAAGGTAGAAAGCAGCCCAGAAAAGGGTTCAGGAAGCCCCGCACCAGAAGCACGTTTTCCCTGAACAAACTTTGCAGAACCTCTACACTTCAATTGTTATACTTTAGAATCTGGTGACAATCTTGTTGGACTAATACATAGTGGGTATAAATAAACTTCACTATATTACCAAAGATGATAGAAGCAGCTTAACATATATCATCCAGGACATATAAATTTAAACAAGAAAATGGACCAATCATATAGGCAGAATCAGGGATAACAAATAGGCAACCTAGTAGAGAGTGTCACCAGAACTTAGGGAATGATAAAAGACCTATAGAAAGGTCTACTGAACATTGCTTGGGCATTTTAAAGAGTTTTTATGGGTACACATGGATAAAAATAACATAGGATAAGAAGACATGCCAGATCAGAGTCTTTGATGTAATTCCATTGAAGGCTGTACTCACATCAATGAGATTACAGATAAATTGTATTGAAGTATAAGCTTTTGTGATTCCTTTAATATGCACATTATACTGTTGTATCATATTAATGTGAAAACTACCACCCACCTGGGCTTGAGTCCAATATTAAGAAACATTTTTGTTTGGAGTTTTGGAGCAGTCACATTTTACTGTTGTATTACATAAATGTAACAGACAGAGAGAGACAGAGAGAGAGAGAGAGAGAGAGAGAGAGAGAGAGAGAGAGAGAGAGAGAGAGAGAGAGAGAGAGAGAGGAGAGATATGGGCTTGAGTGATTCCTCAAAAGATAGCCCCTTGTTATTATATACATGTGAGATACAAGATTCTAGACACTTCTTATGGCATGTATTTGCCATATAAATCCTAACAGGAGAGAGATTTGAGGAGATGAGACAGAAGTAGACAGGGAGAGATAAAAAAATAGACAGGATAATACCTCCTCTGCAAGGCAAGCCCTCAACACATAATTTCATTCTAACCACCCTCAAAGACTGTTAATAGACTTCTTGAGTAATTTTTTTTCTTTCCTTGGTTGAACTGAGATTTTGTCATTTCACTCTTGAAAATAAGAGCTCATTTAGTCTGTGCATTCTATCATCTACATCAGTCTGCATATTTTACAACTGATTTTAGATTTACTAATTTATTTGATGACTATATTTGTTTGTTTTTTATAATTGTCTTTGGTGTAACAAGTATTTGGTGGAATGGAGCTAAATTGGCCACAAGTAAGCTAAATATTATATTCCCACTCATAGCTATAATGACTTTCATCCCTAAATCACAGTGGTTTTATCTTAAAATCCTAAAACAGAATCATACCCCATAGACTATATGGATATATTTCTAACTGAATAACTCTCTTGGATATAAAAGAGTGAAAGAATAAGTGCCCAACCACATACCATAGCTTAGAAAAGTAGCTTATATTTAACATTGCATTAAAAATTTACTAAATCCAAATATACATTCTAATATCATCCTCTAGTATTTTAGTAGCATAAAGAGAGCTCCATCACAAATTTAAAATAATATACATTTGAACTCTTGAAAACAAAAACAAAAACAAAAAACCTGATGTCTATTCAAAGCTATGATCTTGTCCACCTCATTATGGAATCTCTATTTAGTATGAAACACTGATTAACACTGATTAACTGAAAGATCACTGATTAAAAAGGTTCATTAAGGAAGTAACTTGCATTTTATTAATAAACAAATTACGTGCCTTCCTAAAATTGAAATCAAATAGTTCAAAGATAGAAACAAATTCATCCTAAATAAATTTCAGAATTTAAGGATTCAGATGTCTGAACTGCATTTGTATAAAATAATAAATAATTAAAATTGTTGTTTTAGCATTTTCAGCATTCAAACAAATTTATAAGCAATAAACTATTAACTATGAGTGTAAATATACATGCATGTATAGATATGTAAGCATACATATGCGTATATACACATGTACACATATACATATACATGTAGGCACACCAAGATTTGGCATGGCAGAGTGAATTGAGAGGTGGTCTCAGGGTGAAAAAAACATAGATTTAAGACTTGCCTCTGACATGTACTGACATGTATATGTGTACATATACATATACATACAATAATACGTAATATAACAAAACAACAAATTCTGTCAATGAGTTTTCATTTTTATTGAGAATTTCTCTTATTAGACTGTTAGCAACCTGAAAAGAAGGATCTGCGTCTTATCTAGCACAGATGTGACTATGTCACTTCCATGCTCAATAAATTCCAGTGGCTCCCTATTGCCACTAAGATGAAAGGTAAACTCTTCTTTTGTTTTTCTTTTATTTAACTTTTAAAGGTCTTCAAAACCTGACCTTATTTTACTTTCCAGTATTATTATACTATGCTCCTTTTCCCATATGTCACAGTTCAAGTAAGGTGGTCTTCTCTTTCACAAATTATGTTCCATTTTCCATCTCTGTGACTTTGCATTCACTGTACTCCATTTCTAGAATTCTGTCCATAACTTCCCCCAATAGAGTCCTTTACTTCATTCAAGATACAGTTAAAATATCCCCTTCTATTGGAGTCTTTTCTGACCCCTTCCTACCTAACTACCATATATTATGTGATATAATATTTAGAGCACTGGATTGGAGTCAGGAAGAAGGGTTTCAAATTTGTTTAGGATATGTCCTAGCTGTGTGACCCCTGGGCAAGTTGCTTAACCTTTCTGGTACTCATTGAGGGGGTTGTAATCGTTGGTCCTTTAGAATTCCTTCTAACTTTAAGTTCACAATCCTATGATTTATTTTGTATTTATTCTGTTTATACTTACATTTGTCCTTATTGCCTCCCCTAGCATAATGTAAGAATAGAGATTGTTTCAGTTTTTTTTCTTTGTCTCCCAACTGTTTAGCAAAATGCCTGACATACAACGGATGCATGATAAATGCCTGCTGATTGATTAACTTCTTGATCTGTGTTTATATTCCCACGACCTAGTAAGGTCTCTTCTTGGTATTTTTTGTTCTTACCTCATAAACACTAGAAAAAAGTCTAGAGAGATACCAGATACTAGAAAAATTACACAATATGTGGGATGACTTCCTGAATCTTTTAATATTTCATATGATATCATTTTTATTCTGAGAAGAATATTCTCTATGACAGGGGTGAATACTTTTGATGAACATATATACCCTTCTTTTATCCTTCACTTGATTTAAATAATCAGAGGATCATTGAACAAATTTACCTCTTTATATCTATTAAAGAACATTGCATAGTCTTAATGTATACATGTGAGATAACTTACTGGAGGAGAAATTTTCCAGTCATGTTTTCCTCTATTGAGTCTACAACTTTAAAAATAATTTACAGCAGCTTCTAGCACAGATTTCTTGTGGGGTTAGTAGGCCTGGTCCAGACTCTTCTTATTTTTGTCCTACATGCTATTTCCAATAACTCACATATTACCTTTTGTTCTGAGAGATCAATTCTGTGGTTCTATTTTTATTACACTATTCTTAGGCAATCGTCCTTTGAAAACATTGTTTTCTTCCACCTAACTTCTGTAAAAGGTCTTCCAGGTGAATATGAGTTTCTTAAAGCCAGAGACTGGCTTTTTTTTTGTCTTAGTCATCAACACAGTTTCATTGTACATAGAATGCATTCGATATATCTTGGATGGTTTGGATTGGGATGATTGGGCTTGTCTTGGCTTTGCCTGACTCATTTTTACTTCCACCACTTTCTCACAGATTTGTGGGGCAATGTTGCTTTGTAATCTTCTACTATCCTCTTTCATAATATTTTGCACATTAGATTATATTCTTAAGCACTACTGTCCACGGTTTCCATGTCTCTTCACTTGGCAAGGAGATTAAGGGAGTTTTTTTTTTTTTTGCTTTTTTTTTTTTTTTTAACAAAGGTGGTTTCTGGGGTCTTTTGTTGAGTTTCCTTTTATGGCAATTGCTTTCATGGTGTTTAAACTTCTATTGAAAACAGTGATTACTGGAAATAATGTCTTTATAGCACTTATTTCTCATTTTCAGTTTCCATATCTCATTTGAATAGACTAGTTCAGAGCATGCAGTGTCTTTATTCTAATTTGGTACTGATTTTGCTCTTTGCTCTAACTTACGAATGGTCTAACTTAGAAATGACATAAGTAACCAAACTTTTCTTCTCTATTATATTCAATTGTATTTTTGTGTTTATCGCTTGCCATATCAAGAATCTTACTTAGAATTCTCTTACTGAAGAAAGTACTCATTCAGGCACAAAGATTTAGAGTAGTCCATGGTCCTTCAGTCACTTTCATTTTTTTATCTCTGTACCATATTTTTCACTTTTTTCCTGCTTCTTTTCTGATGCCAATTTTACACTGTAATAACCTATTATCAATATATACTTTGACTTAGTCTGGAGAATCTTCCAAGATATTCTGTAGAATTTTTCCTTCACTAAATCTTCTCCAACAGATATTGTCTTATATGCTAGCATTATCATTAAGATAGGTTTTGTTCATCAAAGTAAAATAATCAACTGTCCCATAAAAATGATCTCAAATGTTGCCATAGACAGTATAACAAAGTAAAATTTCCTATCATTTTTTTTGTCTCTTTAAGGAGTACTTAGTAGATATTATTTAATTTTGCTGAAAATTCCTTATGTCAATATTGACATATTTCTGTTCCTCCAATAGTATATCATTTATCATTGTTCACTATTGCCAAGGATTTCATTTTTAGAGAATCAACAGTTAAATTAATGTTGGTACTATGTCTAAAAACTGTGATTCTTAGCATCTTTTGACCTCTTAGCACCCTTTCACCACTCTTCAGGAGCAGAAGGGGACTACACAGGTCTGTCCATTGCATGGTTTTATTTTTCTAATTATCATTTTGAAAGAATTCATCATCTTGTAGCTACCTTGCTGGTCCTAAGCTGTCTGGACAGCAAATTCTATCTGTCTGTGACCATACACAAAGCCTGATAGAGCAGGGCACTATTAACATAGACTTTAAAAGTAAGATTTAAAAACAATAATATCAGTTTAATGTTTGCAAAGTGCTTTATAAATATTATTTCATGTGATTTTTACAACTCTGGGAAGAAGATATTATGATTATCATTTTACAGTTGAGGAAACTGAGACAAAAAGGTTAAGTGAAATGTCCAGAGTCATAATGCTAGTAAGTTGTCTGATTAGGTGTTTCTGACCAGGAATATAGTGATTTAAGTACATTGTTTTCATCTTAAGGATAGGAGGAAAAATTTTGAAGGCAACAAATTCTTACTTAGAGCTAACAGGTACACAGAGAATAGCTTACTGGGAATACATCATTCTATCATACTCTATACTCGGCAGGGCAGATTTGTATTACTTGGTTCAATTCTGGATACTACATTTTAATAATTGCATTAAAACAGTATATGCAAATGAAGGAATATGATATGAGAAGGAAATAGGTATGAGAAATATGCTGGGAGATGACTGAAGCATGAAGAGAAAAGGGATTTTGGTGAAAACAAAAAAGTAAATTTAGGAAAGGTAAAGAATAAGAAGTGATGGAATGATATATTATGATTTGATAGTGGAATTTGGGGATTTTTGATAGTTGAATTGGAACACTGTAGGTTGGGATAATTTGGGTGGTTTGTTACAAATTTATTTAAACATTTTTATTGTACAACTTCAAGCTTTTTCTAATCTATATGACAATTCAGAGTTTCATTCTTCTGTCTAAAGGTGTTTAAAACATCTTAGAAAACATCTTAATAACCCTCTCTGATAAATCAGTACTTTCATGGGTTAAAGAAATAGTTTGATGCTACAAAATGATAAAGATTCTCAATTTTAATTACTTAATAAGCTTTCAAAGTAGGTGGTTAATAACATTCATCAGTAGGTGTTCTTATCAATGAACGTAACTGTAGGGAGTCTTATACATGATGGTCTGTCAATGAACCAAGATTACTGAAACTTTCATTAAATGGAAAATGGTCTTTTTTTTTCTCGTCAGATATTCATATAGGTTAATTTCAAGGACAAGCACAGTTGGGATTTAAAACATTACAGTGTGATAACTAATTTCTAGCAGTGTCCTACGGTGCAACTACAACTAAAAGTAGAAATCTAGTAATTTTAACTTGAGATAAAGATTTCATCTTTAGCTTTCTGAGAGGAAAAAAAAAACTTGTAACATGATATTTGCACAAAACTCAATGTACTGTTCCAAATTTAATCTGAATAACATGACCATTTAGATAAGTATGAATATTCACAAACTTACCTATTTTGTCAAATCTTAAAAATAATAAAAACCTTCATTTTGAAATGGAATTTTAAAATTCCTATTCCTAACTTTAAAAAAAAAAATGACAGCCGCACCTTGACAAAAATTAAATTTTTTATAAAAATGGGAATATCAACTGTGTTAATTGTATAATTGATTATCCATAAATTCCAGGCCAGTGTTTACCTGTTTTAAAGCAGATTTGTACTCTTCCATAATCCTATTACATGTTGTTGTAACATGATAACTATTACATTGTTTCTTTTTGACTAATATTCTCCATCTTGAATGGAGTTGTACTTACTAGTCAATCTATTATGCTTCTGCCATTTCTAATACACTGTCATTTTGTAATTCTATGATTAACAGTCTAATGTTCAACTAGGTAGTGTAGTGGATAGAATTCTGGGCCTGTAAATCAGGTAGACAAATTCAAATCTAGTCTCAGATACTTACTAGTTGTGTGATCTTGGGGAAATAATTTAAGTGCTATCTGCCTTAGTTTTCTTAATGATAAAATTGAAACTATTGCATTTTATATCTCACAGGGTTGTTATGAGGATCAAATGAGATAAAATTTGTAAAGTGCTTAGAACAATGCCTGGCACATAGTAGATATTTAATCAATATTTACTTCATGCCTTCTACCTCCTTTTAAAATAACTATTAATTATATCTTGCATCTGTATAGCAAGTTACATATTTTAAAAAAGTATTTTCTTAGGTCCTATTTAATTTTATCCTCAAAACAACCCAATGAAATAGAGACTGTATTATATTATTATTTACACTTATAGATGAAGTAAATGAGGTACAGAGTATTTAAGGAAAGAAGTTTCAGTTCTGTCAGCAATTAGCTTTATGGACTTGGTGAGTTAACTGGCTTCTCTTTAAGTTTTCTTTATCAGTATCTGATTTACCTTAGCTTACAGAAGCAGAAAGGCAAAGAGTTGATAGAGGAAATCCAGGAAAAGCATGCTGTAAGGAAAAAACAAAATAAAACAAAACCGTACTGAAGGGTAGAAAACCAGATAAAATTTTGGAAGAAAAGGACTGAAGAAGAGTTTCACATAACTCATACCATGTTTTCTCTCTGCTATCCAACACTTTTCCAGTCTGACAGCTATCTGTCATTAGGTTAATATCATAGGTAACTTGTGTAAAGGCACAGGTGTCTCTTTATTTTCTCACTTGAAAATACTGAGAAGTCTGCTTTTGGGAGAGGAATAAAGATTTACAATTGAAGTGTCTTGGATGGACTGAATTATATGAGATATGCTGAAAGTGGCCCTAGTCTTCTAATGACATAATTAGGAAAGGCTTCTTTCTCTGTATCAGGAAGTTGAGGTATCTTCATAAAGTGGTTTCTGATTCATTGGTTTGGCTATTTGATTTTGATGGATCCCTTGGACTCTTAATCTCAGTGCCTGTTGAGAGTCAGGGCTCTATTGAGAGTCTTTGGGGCACTTAATCCTCCGAGGGAAAGTGGCCCTGTGAATATTGGGCTGAGTTCTTTGCTTACGTTGGTATTGGTTTGTTTCCATTTTAGCAAAAAGAAGCATGACTTCTTACATCCCAGCATTAACTTGGCAGTCACTTTGGCAGTGATACTCCAAGGATCTTCCAGACCTAAACACCAGCAGTAGTTGTGACAAGGACTTAAGTGATGCTGCTTTTGGAAGTTTTCTTAGTGGGACCAATGTTATGTAGAACCTGAAATAAGTTTGATCTTACTCTTCCTAGAGACTAAGTTGGTGTGAGGAAGGTTGTGCCTCTGAAGAATTATGGGGAAGTATTTGTACTTTAGTACCTGTTTCAACTTTTAAATCAGTATCTCTTTGTAAAAACTGATTGCTGTTAGTTGGTTAAGTAGTACTAGGGTCTTAGTCACTAATATGTGCTAGTGAGGGCTGTATGTTAGCATTAGAAAAGAGACACCTTCAAACAATTTGAGGGGGCTATGTAGCCCACTTGGTTCTGACAGAATGAATTACTAGAGAGTACTTCTTATACTTGGAAATAGAAAGTTGGAAGAGAAATAGGAAAAAACTGAAGGATTAAGGAAGTGTGGAATGAAAGAAGAAAAAATAAAGGAAAAGTAGGAGAGCAGATAATATTGTTCAGTCTACTTTATCTTACCTGAGGGCTGTAAAATATAGGGACTAAGAAAGAAGAGGAAATACAAAAGAAAAAAGCCACACAGCTCCTGATAAGGGCAGGATATTGAAACATTTCTATGTAAGATTTGTTGTGATGCTCTGTTTCACAGAGGACAAGGGTAGACTTACGTGAAAGGGACCTTGATTATTCATTTAATTGGTATAAAGCCAAGGGGTACATTTATAGTAATTCATATTCCAGAAAGCAAAGAATTTGACATGAGTAAAACCTGATTTATTTCAGAGATAGCACGAAGAAAAAAAGGACCAATAGTGATATGAGAACATTTTTGGTAATTTATCTATATAGACAAGTGCAAAGTCTATTCTTTCTCTTTATAAATGAAACTGTAAATACAGGAAATTCTGTGACCTGGTTAACAACCTGTGCTATTGCAACATTTCAGTACAAGTAGTAAACAAATTTGGAATTTAGAAATACTTTCTATCTCTGTGTCTCATTTTCCTCATCTATAAAATTACATGACCTCTAAGATTTCATTCAATATAAATAATAAATATTATTATTATTATTATTTTAGTGAACTGAAATAAAGAAAAATGGCTTCAATATGGATACAAAAACTGAAGAAAATCACTAGAAATTCATTCATTGGAGGTTCAGCAAGAAAATAGCTGACTTGAGATAGCTATTTCAGAAAACAATGTAATATATGAAAAGGGACAGAGAGGAGTTATGGGAGGGAAAAAGAGAAGGGATGTGAAGGAGAGAGAAAATAGGGTCTTTGTAGAATGAACCCAGGTCAGTAGAATTAATAGAATTAGGACTGAAAGAAATGGAAGGAAAAACAAGATCTATGGTAAAGGGAAGAAGTAGAATCTATCAAAGGCAGAAGAAAAAAGGTGATATTCAAAGGATGCACCAAAGAACCAAATGCATTTACAAAAATATGAGGAAAACACAACTCTAGGTGGGAACACATAATCCAAATTGGCCAAAACTGTAAAAGGGTATAGAGAAGAATTATAGGATTCAGTAGAGGAACTGGACACAATTGCACAAAAAACAATGTTGAATACTAAGGGACAATCTTCTTTTCTGAAAGGACTGAATTTAAAGATGAAGAACATGTGGAGAAGTGAGATATTTCTCCACCATGAATGATATATTTTGGTTAGATGATGTGTAATCATAGATATAAATCAAAGATTTATGAATATGTAAACTCCAGTAAAGCAGTGGTTCTCAAAGTGAGATGGAGGAACACCTGAGGGGTCCCTGAGACCCTTTCAGAGTGTCTATGAAGTCGATATATAGATATACATATACATACACATATATATATATATAATTACACTGAGAAGTTTTAATTTCTAATGTGGTAAATATCTATGGATATAACCCACAGAAATAAAAGGCCTTTGGCGTTCTTCAATAATTTTTAAAAATATAAAGGAGCTAGAAGAAAAAAAAGTTGAGAACAGCTGCCCTGATGTGTTGTCATTGGGAAAATTAAGGATATAATAATCTGTAAAAGAAAAGATGCTGTTGGGAAGGAATTTGGATTGCATCTTAGAACTGATGCCTTAGTGCATGCATCTATTTCTGAAGAGAATGCAAGACAATCATTTTATAATTGCATTTGTTTGGACAGGATAGCTGAATTATTCATGAGATGGTACTCTTTCCATATAGCATTATAGCTGATTTTTGGCTTTTTGAATAGGCTACCTTTCATTCTAAAGATCATTTCTGATGTTCTATTCAGAAACCATCTACCCTTTGACATCATGCATAAAACATTCTTCCTTTCTTTTCCTAGAAACCATGGTAATCATCCTGTATAATGCAGAAGAAAAAAGTACCAGATGGAGAGAGGACCCTGACTGTGCAACTTACTACCTGTGTTACCCTAGGCAAGTAATTTAACAATAGCTAGTATTTATGCAAGGATTTAAAACTTATGAAGTACTTTACATATATTTTCTCACTTGATCCTCATACCAACCCTGTAGTATACAAGCTATTATTATGCCCATTTTAAAGGAAAGTGAGATATAGAGGAGGTGAAATGACTTACCCAGGGTCACACAGCTAGTGTCTGAAATAGGATCTACTGTATCACTTAGCTGCCTAATCTTTCTAGGCCTCAATTTATACACATGTAAAATGAAGGGGGTAGACTAGATCAGAGTTGTGTAACACAAGGCCTGCAAGCTTTAGAACCAGATTGAAATATAATTGGGAAATACTTAACAAAGACAATAAAAATACAATAAAATGCAGATCATGTGGTTTTCTTAGTCATTATGGAGCCACAAGGATCCTTATGTATGGATTAGTAGTCCCCATTTTTTTCTTTGAGTTAAACACTCTGGACTGGATGATCTCTCAGATCTCTTCTATCATTCTGTCTCAAATACATCTTAACTCATTTAGCACATTTATTGAGCACCTTCTCTGTGCCTTGTGCTGGGTAGGACACAAAAGAAAAACAAAACATGGTCACAGGTATCAGGAGGTTAAAGTATGGTTGAGAAAAAAAGACTGACATGCACAAAATAATTATATGACTTTTAGGTATTAATGCAGCTCTTATTCATAAGTCCTACTCTAATGTCTTATTGGAATGTGGAAGTGATCCTAATTTCTCAATAGCTACATAAGTAGTCTGTAAGCTCTAATGGGTTCTACAGTTCTGGAAAGGCTTCAATTATAGTCCTAGAGATAGATTGAATCTGTTTTCCATGGATCAATTAGCTATATATGAAAAGGCATATCACACATGAGCTGGCCAATTGGCAATAATTTTTTTGGCTATGGCAAAGTATGAATCAAAGAAAAATACCTGATGGCCTGTAATACTGTATAGTCTTCTTCAATTCTTAAAGTGATAGTAGTAGGAAAGAATCTATGAGTTCTAAGAATCATTTAAAACTTTTATTTGGTTATTGATACTTTAAATGCAAAATCTCTATCTAGTTAGTAGACATATTATTGAAAGAGTTGAAACATATAAATCCTGACATTCTTGACATAAGTGAAGGCAAAAGGAAGAAAAAAGTAGTAACTAACTTGAAGGATAGTTAATTCTTGAGAGGCAAAAAAACCACATTGAAGTAGATTTCATTACATGATCAGAGGCCATAAAAAACATTAGTTCATGAGGCATTTGGTTAACACATTGCAATGCTAGCAATAAGTATTGGCAAAAAAAAAAAAAGAGAAGGTTGCAGTTTGTGCACCAACATTTGTTATTGCAAGTGTGTGTTCATCCTTCATTGCTGTAGAAGACCATGCCATCAGAGAAATAATGACATGACTTGCACATGACTTTGTTTTGAGTGAGGGAGGGCTGTGCCTCATTTCTCCTCCAGAGTCATCTGAATCCAGTGACCAGATATTCATCAGGATGACTGGAGATGACCCAGGATGAGGCAGTTGGGATTAAGTGACTTGCCCAACATCACACAGCTAGTGAGTGTCAAGCGTCTGAGGTGAGATTTGAACTCAGGTCCTCCTGACTCCTGCACTGGTGCTCTATTACATTACTTAGCTGCCTTCCCTCATTCAAAACAAAGTCAAGTGCAAGTCATGTCATCATTTCTCTAATGGCATGGTCTATTGCATGTAAAGAGGCAAAGGAATACTATGAAGAATACTATGAAGCAAATTACATCAATGTGTATTCTGATACTTGGTGCAAAGGTAGAAAAGATGATGATGGGGAGAGATATATGGGAAAACATGGTTCAGGAAGAAAGAATGTGAAACAGAAGACTTGTAGATTACACTGAATCCTTGATCCTTTATTTTGTGAATAATTTACCTGAGAAAAGAAATGGTAAACAAAAAATAACATTATAATAAATAGTGGATACAAACACAATTAATACAGAAAAGACTTTATTATTTGAGTTATCCATGATTCAGCTATCTACATAGTCAGATCATCCACTCGTCAGAATTAAAATCAGAAATATTAAAAAGAAAATAATGAAAAGAAGTGATGACATATAATTGAAACAACTCAACCCTGAACTATTAACTGTTTGTTAGTTACTTAACTATCTCATTGACAATCAAAAATTATAAATGGACAGCAGAAATTACTTCAACACTGATCATAATAATTTTATAAAGAAGCTTAGTCAATGTTAAATAATTGCCATAATGAGATCAAAAGAGCCTCAAAAGCGTTTTAGCCAGTAAACTTCTGCCACTTGCCAGAGAACTCTGGCTGCCAAAGACAATGCTTAGTGAGTATATAAATTCATTTACAAAACCATATGAAGAAAGAAGATGGGCAATTATAAGAAATACCCTTTTATAAAACAGAGGGAAGTAGTGGAATATGGAACCATTTTTGTAAAAACTTGGTAAGACATCTAATGGAGAAAAGTCATCCCTTTTGCTTTTAAGAATGAAAATGGAAGTAGAAAAAATAATAAAAAATTATTGTAACAAATTTCCTTGACTGAGAACAATGGACTCATCACAGCTATACCCTAACATTACAGTTCTGGGTGTGCTTACAGAGGAATAGGCATGGTATTAAAGAAGGAATACAAGAATGGGGAAAAAAACATCTTGATTGGATCAAATTGTTTTTAGAAGAGATTCATGCTGGAGTCAACAAAACTGTCAAGGGTATTGAAAAGATAATATACAAGGTATCTGAGGGAGAGGAAGATTAAAAAATAATATGAAAAAAATCCCAGACCTTATTAATTCTGTGAAAGGTGAATCAGTATGTTCCAACCTTTATGCCTACTATCCCACTTACACAAAATATTTATGAGGATCATCAGTACACAATTGAGAGCATTTTCAATAAAGGGATTAATTCCCTCAATAAAAGGGAACAAGTAGACTTTTGCAAATGATATTCAATAATGCATTACATCTTGACTATTTCACAATTGATTATGCAAGAAAAAAAATCCATTTGATTCCATAAAGCAAAATACATCTTTATTAACAAGGTGACTTTCATCCATATATTAAATCATTTCATATTCATTAAAATCTATAATAGCAGAAATACCCTGATTCAACCACTTACTGATCGTGAACTTTAGTTTAAAAAACAATGACTGCTTGCCAAAAGATATATGTCATTGTGGTACAGGTGATCCAGCAAAGAGTCCAAGATGAAGAAGGGGATTCTCTATGGATGGTGAACCACTGTTGATGTTCCCTTCTGTAGATATTACTATTATTCTCATTGCAGAACTTTTTGGAAAAGATATACAATCACTGAAAAGAGTTGGTTTGATCATTCACACAGCAGTTGATGGAAATATTTCATACACAACAGTCTATGAGGAATGTGTTGCCCAGATTATATCATGCACTTGGAGGGACAATCAATAGCCTTTTCCCAACATTGTATGTGTGTCAGTGACAAACAGATGGATAATGAGCTTGGCTCAGAGTGGAACCAGCAGAAGTGAAACAGTCTAGATTGTTTTTAGGAAATATTAGAGCTGTTTTTTAATGACTCCAAGCTTCCATGAAATCTTCCCATGAAAAAATCTTAACATTCTAGTAGAATTGCTGAATGACGATAAGACAGGAATGCAAAATTCTGCTAGGACAATATAATAAAGGAGATAATGGAAAAGTGTAAAGTGGATGTGAGCAGGTTGAAATGTAACCAATGAGAAATTTCTAAGATGAATAAGTATAAGATGTCATCAAGGAATTGTATGATGAGAAAGAAAAAATGGCAAGGAATGACAGGTGGACAACAAGAGTTTCCCATATGGTACACTCAAAGTGCCAGAAGAAAGTGTAAAGGACTTCATCAGAATATTCAGCCAGGGTGAAGAATGTTTGAAAGGACACAAATGAGCATCTTATAGGAAAGGCTACCATGGATGGATTACAGTCTCACTCAATACAGTGAAATTCTAAAATTGATGAGATTATAAACCCTGGTATTTGAGAAGAGTTGAGAAATGTGAGTGATCAGTGTGACGTTATGTAAAAAGAGAAAGCTTCATTGGAATTGAGCCCAGGAGAATCAGTGGAATTTGAATTGGTGGATCTGAAAAGAGAGAACATTCCAATTTTAAGAGATGGGGAGTGAGGTGGAGAAACAGCAACATATAAGAAATTTCACCTCTCTAGAAAAACTGACTAGGAAAATTAAGATAAAAACATTGCTTCATCTTGTGAAATCTCCTGATCATGTTCAAATAACTGAATTATTCCTTTTCTTTCATGTTAGTTTAGACTTTTGCAAATAGGTGAATTCAGTGATTGAGTAGAAATAACAGGTGGTTCTGACCCACTAAGTTAACTAGAAAATCGATCGATCAACCAATAACCATTTATGAAGTGCCTAATATGTGCTAGCCACCATGCTAAAAGCTTGGGATACAAAAAGAGACAAAAGACAGTCCCTGACCTTAAGAAACTTACAGTCTAATCACAATAAGTAAATCAAATATATACAAAGCAAGCTCTCTCTCTCTCTCTCAATCTCTCTCTCTCTCTCTCTCTTTCTCTCTCTCTCTCTCTCTCTCATATATGTGTATGTATACATACATACATACATATATATATACATACATACATATACATACATAAATATACATACATACATACATATATATATATATATATACATATATATACATATATCCTAAATAAGAAGTAATGGAGAGGGAAGGCATGAGACTTTAGAGGGACTGAGGAGAAAGGCCTCCTGTAAGACAGAATTTTATTTGGTACTTAATGGAAGTCAGAGAGACCAGGAGGTAGAGATGAGGAAGGAAAGAATTCCAGATGATTAGGGCAGTCATAGAAAATGCCTGGAGCAGAAAAAGATAGAATGTCTTGTTTGTGGAACAGCAAGTAGGCCAGCAGGATATGCAACAAAGACTATGTGGTGATGCATAGGAAAGGTGGTGAAAGAAAGGTGGAAAGGAGGTGTATGTGTATGTGAGGCGGAGTTATAAAGGACTTTGAATGGCACACAGTGTATTTTGTATTTGATCCTAGTGGTGGTAAGGAGCTACATGAGTCTGCAGTAGGATAGAGAAATTTGAGAATCACCAGCATAGAGATGGTCTTAAATCCCTCGGAGTTGGTAAGATCACCAAAGGACATAGTGTAGAGGAAGAAGAGAGCAAGGCCCAGAACAGAACCTGAGAGAGCATAAACTGGAAGAGTATCCAGGAAAAGAGACTGAGAAGATATTATCAAATTTTTAAAAAGTACATAGCCACAGCACTATTTTAGTATATCCTTAATGCCATTGTGAACAGGTCTCCCCTATAGCTTTCAGAAGTTAAATTTAAGGCTTGCAGAATTTGCTTAAATGTGGTTAAAAGAATGTCAGGCATCATTCCAAAGGTTTAACGACTTAATTTCTGGTCTAAATACATGAACAATGGAACTTTGGCCAATAATTTGTTATGCATTCTTTTTTATATTACTACCTATATTTTATAAGACTGCCATAAAATTTTAATGAACGTAGATAATTGGCCATTCCAAAGTAGATTTGAAAAAGATGGTTAAAGTGGAATATCTTGAAACAAATAGCATATAACTCAGAAACAGAAATTGCAATTCTAATGTGCAATTCTAATGTGCAATTCTAATCTATAATTCTTCCCAATAATTTCAAAAAAGTTATTAAGTTTTACAGGGTTATCTTTTCTCCTAATTTAAATTTCATATAAAAGATTGTTTTTCTTCAAATACCATTCCCTCTTATAAAAACCATCTGTAACATCAATTGTACAAAAAAAAATATGAAACTCAAGTGTAGCTAAATTTAGGACTTATCCTGCTTTTTAAAGTTAAACTTGAACTGGTTTAATTTGGAGTTGAGCCTATAAAAATTGAATCTTAGCAATTTTAATTATTCAGAGCACGTACATTTTAAAAATGCTTCCAGAAAAATTCTTTAATTTTTGACTATTTTTTTTTTTTACTCCTAAAAACAGTTGAGTACAAGTAAGTATATTGAATATACTTTTTTAAAAAACAAAGGAGCTTTAAACTCTAATTACTGATTCAGGAAAAGCATTAGGTAAAATTGTAAAGTTGGCCAATTCTTCTTGAGACAACCTCATCATCACCTTCAATGTCCCTCCCAGACATACTTCAACGACCTCATTTTCACTCCTAGAGTCTTGGTGTTCCTCAGTTGCCCTTAAAAATCAATACAACTTTTCATAAATCTTCCTTCTCTTTTATAGTGAAAAATTTATGTTTGCTGTCATTCTTTCACTATTTTAGTAGATCCTTCATTCCTCTGAGTGGGTATATAACATATACACTGATAAATATATGTTAGACAATTTAAGGAGAACAAGAACTAAATGTGGAGATGAGGACCCTTGTGTTGGGAGTGGTACTGTTGGTACGTAATCCTTGAAAAAGGAGGGAGAAGAAAGAACGAGATTTACTCACTAAGCAACTAAGATGTTCCAGACACTGTAGTAAGAACTTGAGAAAAATGATGACTGGATGTAGTTTTAGACTGAAAATAAGAAACTAAAAGCAGCTCAAAGAAAGAGAGAATTTTTGATGCCAATCTCTTTTCTTAGGCAGAAAGGGGAGAAAATCAAATATTCCTTATCCTGTATCTGATCCTAGTCCACTCCATTTGAGCCTTATACCTCTTCTCAGGATTTTGAATAGTCAGAGCAGCTGAGACAATTCAAACTGCATTGGCCTAACAGTTTTAGCCTACAGGTCACATTGGAATTTAGTCTCGATTCAAAGCACCTTTGGGAGCATCTTTATCTCCAACCACTTTGGTCAATAGCCTACTGTACTCCATCCTTTCCCAAGTAAAATCAAATTTCCTATTGAGCCACATTAGCTGAGAGCCATCCCCCAATAGTCACTGATTACTGTTAATATAAAAACCCTCATGAACTGTTAAAATGCAAGAAACCCCAGGTCCAAAAGGTCCACAATGAACCAGACACCAATCAGTTTACAAAGATAATAAATGCATTTATTACCTGAAAAGAAGCTTGCAATCTTGAAGAATGAGACAATGTCCATATCTATTTGAAGGGGAGCCGGAAAGGGTGAGGTATTTATACTTTTTGCTGAACAAAATAAATTAGGAAGTCAGGTGGGAAGTGGCTGTCTAAGGAGAAGATATCTGTAAATTCATAAATCAGAAAGCACAATTTTTCCTGCTCTTTAGATCAGTTAGAAACCAAGTTGCCTGCTTCCTCTTAGATAAATCAGAAACCAAAATGTTTGCTCTTTTCTCTGAGCTGGTCCAGCTCATTCCAGCAGTTGCAGGTATTTCTGAGTTCAGCTAGGGTTTACTTCACAAAGGATCACTGGTGTGTCAAGCAACCTTGGGCAACAGAAGCGCTCCTGATAGATTAGTTGTTGTGCTACTCTATTGTCTGGTGGTGATGTGAAAAAGGGAAGCTTTAGCGTATTTAACACAAGCATTTGATGCAAGCACTGCAGAGTCCATGTTCACAATATTCATGTTATATTTATATGTAGTCACTGAGACACTCAAGTTGCATTTATGTTCATAATAACTTAAACAACTTAAGACAACAAGAAATGAGTTGAAAGGATATTTGCCTGAAAAGTCAAAAATCTGTCATAGATAATGAAGTCTCTTCTCAAATTGAATTTATTCTATATAGCTTTGTAAAGAAATGTCCTTCTTCAGATGGAAAAATAGAATATTTGTACGGATAATTTAATTTGACCAAAAATATTTTAAGTAACAACATTGCTTGTGCCACTAAATAATATTACTTTGGATTTTAATCTGTTTAATTTTTATTCCTTGAAATAAATTGAAGAAAAAGCACCAACCTTCTAAATGCACTTTTGGCTTTTAAAACACTGTATCTATTTCTAATCTCTAATTCAGCTTCAAACAATAATCAGTAAAAGATTTTAGAAACCCAAATTTGTCTTTGTTTAGTATTTCTACTCATTTTCTTTCTTTCTTCTTTTTTTTGTTAACATGATTAATAAGTTTATGGCTCTGTGTCCATGAAGGAATCACTGATATATGGAATCATGAATGTTCACTGCAATCGTTGACTTAGCTTACATGGCAACAGACAACCAGAGTGACTTGTCAAATATGGTTCTGTGAGATGTTCATCAGATTAGGGTATGCAATGGCACGGGTTCTGGATGTCTGGATGGTGATTTCAGCATGTTCTTCTAGACCATAAGAATTCCTCAATAGATCAAAGATTCATTACTTCATTTGTATGGCTACTCCTTTTTTCAGTGAAGAGGCAACCTCTTTGTATTTTTGGCAAAAAAAAACATTACCTTTGATAGTATAATTGTTAATATAGTCACAGAAATTGTTAACACCAAATGTAATATCAAATGTCGCTACCTCTTAATGATCATAACAATATCAGAATTCAAATAATGTTATTGCATTATTAACCTTAATATATTGTCAATTAAGTTGATCTGAACTGTACCCTAAGTTCTACCTTAGGATCTTACCCTATAAACAAAGCTAGCTCCAGCTAACCCAGATTCCAAAGCAGCCACTTAAAGACCTTAGGCCTCTTCCATTGTGATTCATGGCACAAAGGGCAAAACAACCAGAAGGTTTTACTTGCCTGAATTGCCAAAAGCTACTGGGGTCTCATTACCAGAACTGGCTACCTCATACTATATCCTCTGCCCTCCGCCAGGGGCATCTCTTAGGGTGGCAAATTTACTACCCTGTTATCTCCAATTAAAGACTCTTTATTCCACTTATTATTAAGGTTTAGGGGTGCTTGAAACCCTAAACACACTCAGTCCTGCCTGAATGAATTTGACATAAGCCTTCTTTCAGCCAAAGAGAAACAAAGTTTATTAAAGATCCAACATATTGACCAGACTCTTTAAGAAATCTCACCACTGGCTGAACTCTTAAGGAATCTGGAAATGGGATGGGTCTTATATACAGAATGATTGTGGGAGGGATCTAGCAGTGCTCTAGTAGCCAGATGTGATGGGAGGAGGGGTCCAGGGAGGACCTTGAGGAGGAGTCTAAGGAGGATCTTGATGGGAATGGGGTGACAAGAAATCCAACTCCAGGAACCAAGAGAATGGGATCTATGGTGGGAAGTTAACTGAAGGCTGCCTAGAAATAACAGACAATGGAGGGTTTGTCTAGTTTAAAGGTTACCTAGATTTGGATATAATGATAATGGAAGGCTTATGGCCTCAGGAGAACACCAGATCAAGTGGAAAGATTCAAGGAGAGTTCAAGGGGGCTCCCAGAGCCTAGACCCCATCATTATGACTCATTTATTTCAGGACTTGACACCTAGTACTCAAACTTAGTTAGTTATTTAGAGTTAGAAATTTAGGTTTGTTGGTTTCATGTGGATAGATGTATAAAGAGGTATTAATAAAGCTATTTATTTGCACTCTGTTTCTCTGGCTCTGGGTATGTGATTCTAAATATATTACCTACTCCCTTGATACTCCCACTGTTGAAGTCAGGGAACCATAATGTTGAGGTTTAGGTGCCTGGGACCCCAAAATACCAACATGCCAGGTCCTGCCAAATGAATTCAACTCAATCCTTCTTTCAGCCAAAGTAAAATAAAATTTATTAAAGGTTCACCATATTGGGTTGACACTTAAGAAGCCTCACCATTTGTGGTACTTGCATTGACAAGCTGTCCAGATAGAATCCCAGCTACACAGAGTCAGAGCTAGATTGAATCTGAGTACCTTCATGGAGACAGAGAGAACTTATATGGAGAAAACCTGTGGAGGAGATCTGGGGGCTGGGGTACCTAGTGATGTGATCAAGGATGGGAAACAGCTGGAGGCAATTGGGAGATATCAGACAGTGAAGGGCTTGGGTGGGAAGCAGGCCAGATGTTACTGACCATGATGGCCAGGATGGGTTAAAAGTAACAAATTTGAGTATGAAAAGCCAGATCAAATGGGAAGATTCAAGGAGAGTTCAAGGAGGTTCCCAGAGTCTTTACCCCAGCACCATCACCAACTGGTCTACAAAATCCAGAGTTGTCATCACTAACCCTAGATGCTAAAATCCAGTAAGGTAAAGTAAGAAAGACAACTTGGAGAAGCTGAGTTTGAATTATGATTCTACTACTCAATAAATTTCTTTAGACAATTTACTTAATCTTCCTACACCTTAGTTTCATCTTTAAAGGGAAAGGTTTGAATTAGAAAGAAAACTTCTGAGACTCCTTCCAGATCTAAATCCTAAAGATGTAGCAGCAGAAACAATGGGACGCCTCTCAAAGGGTCTTGAACTTTCCCACAAATTTCAACAGCCCAGATCTCTAACATTGTCCTCAGGCATTCAGCCTATCCCAGTATAATCCTCTCAACAATCCTTTCATTGCAGCTGACCCAGTTTAGCCCTAAATTCTCTGTTACCTCCAGACCACCCCAGGCTACTTACAATTCCATAATCCCATCAAGATCTTTTCACTGACCGATTTTTCCTTTTCTGTATACAAGTTTCCATTCTCAACTAGAAATCTTGCTCACCTAACAGTGTCTTAACAAACTCCCTACTTGGACTTAAAGAAGGTACAAGTGGTTCAATTAGTTCAAGGAAGACGCCTCTCTGTATCCTTACATTTTTGGGTTCCTCACAACCGTAAGGCACAACACTATGACCCTACATTGTGATATGGGGAAGCAGTGAACTCTGGATATGTAGTGCGGAGGTTTCTATTTCTGCAAAAGAACTAACTCTCCTTTAACTTTTGCTTCCTCAAATTAAGTCAAAAGATCTTTATTAAGCACCTACTATGTGTCATTCACTGTGCTAAGTACTGGAATGACAAAGGAAAGCAAAATAATGTTTCTGTTCTCTAGGAGCTCAAGTTGTAATGGAGGAACTCTCAAGACTTCTTAATTTCATTTCATCTATGCAAAGCATAGTAATCTATACCTAAGGTTATCCACAGACTGCTATAAACTTTTACCTGCCAGCTATTCAAACTGCCAATAATCACCCTCCTTACACTTGAAACTCACTCTATTTCACTTCATGAGCTCCCTCGCCTTTACTCATATTTCGCTCTTTACTCATATTCTCTGAATTATAGCACTAATCATTCTAAGCACAATACTTTTTCCTAATTCATATCTTTTTCCCTTCATATTTATATTCACCACTGCCTGTAATGGATTTCCTAGCTGTACTTGCCACTGAGGGGTAACTAAAAATTAGGATCATGTGAGAACATCCAAGATGGCAGAAGAGGAAGCAATAAATATGTCCTAGCTCTCTCCAGCAACTATGCCACAAAAGCCTAGAAAATATACCAGGTTGAATTGACCAGAAAAGGAAAAGTAAAAATGATTATTTTTTTTCTGATGAGGTTGACAAAAGGAAAAAGACATCTGTGAAAACACTACTGTTGTCTACCCAACAGGACGCCATCCAGACCAGCACAAGAGCTGAACTGGGAAACAAGGCTGTGTACTAGAGCAATAAGAGGTTCTAGATCCCATACAGAGGGCCTTGACACTATGCAAGGAGCAAATATAAAAGCCAAAAGTAAGCTTTGACACTTACACTCCCCAAGTCAGTTTTAGACAGTGTCAACTGAGGAATAGAGCTGCACCCAGAAGTGACAAACTAAGGCAGGGCGTAATCTAGGACTTGGAGTTTTATATTAGACCAAGAGCAGGAATAAAATATATTAACAGCTGGGTTGCTCTGACTCCAGAAGTGGAATAGTGTCTCACATCCAGTCCTTAGCCCCATCTTAAGCCTATAGCAGAATAACCAGGACATGGAGTTCAGAACAAAGGGAATCTGCTTTTCTGTCACTTTGAATCCACATAATCTTCCAGTTAGCTGATGATGATTGGGTCCAGCAGCAATCTACTGGACCTCCAATCATGGCAAAACTTCCATTAGCCAGAACCAGAGTGAGGAGCATGCAAAGCTCATTCTAGGAAAGGAGAAAGAAGACCTCTCTCTGGATCAGAGAGCTTCTTGTTCACCAAAATTGTACAGGTACTCAGCCTATGTTGTACCTGAGTACCTGAAGAAAGTGGTAGCAAGACCCACGAGAGTGCAAAATATGTCCAAGCATGGCCTGGCAGTCCCTTCAAAAGTGTTCAGAGCCTGGCCTTAACACAACATCTGAAGTCGGAAAGTAGGGCTGTAAGAATGAACAAGAATGAAAGAACCTCATCATAATTGTTACCGTTGTAATAGAGAGTGCCAGGCCTAGAGGCCTGTGGGCTACCCGAGTCTTCCCTTACCTCTATCGGAGGTCTTCGGTTGGCCAAACCGGATGCTCGTATGAGAGAAAGGACGTTCCAGAGTTGAACAAGGGTTGAGCTTTATTTCAGGGTCTAGTTACAAGTGCAGGGGAATTCTTCCTTAGGAGGGAGCGAAGAATCTCCCAAGGAGGCAAAGATCTTACAATAAGAGATTGGAAGTAGAAGTGGGGAGAGAGGGGGAGGGGAGAGAAGAAAGAGGGAAAGCAGAGCCTTGTTGTCCTGTCCGCTCCACGCCCCTCCGCCCAAGAGAACTTTCAGGCTTTCCTGATCCTACTTAAGCTCTCCAGTCGCATAGCTTGCATCTGAATACCGTGCCTGTTAGGTGTGCCCAGATCCGGGACAATCTCGAGGGCGGGGAGAGCTCTCTCCCATCACGTCTCTCACGGGAAGAGGCGGAAATACATGAGATAGCTCGGTTCACCTCGATTCCCAGTCGTTTCCTGGGGGGTCTCGTGAGAACTCTAAGATTTAGAAGTTCCCACCTTTACCCGCACGAGACTGTCCACATGGAATTGAGCTTCCAACCCCAGCAAGAGAGGCTATGGTAAAAACAATATACTAATGCTTCCTTCCTTGCAAGTTAACTTAGGTTCCCTTTTAAAAGTATTGAGATGTTTCCTAAAGCTTGGTTGGCTAAGTGACCTAAGATGTCTGACACATGACATCACTTCTTCAATGTCAGAGTATGAAGGGATAATGAAGAACTTAATGGATGTTTGGGGGCTTGACTAGTGGATCGTAATGGATCAGGCAACTGAACATGGCTCAGGTGAATCAACTCAAGGTATTCTCAATGCCTATTCTTGTTAAATAGTCTTCCACTGGGATTAAATAAAAATCTGTCAGTTTTGTTCCAGTATTGAACCTAAGGCAATAGGAAATTTGTCTGAGTTAGGAATGTGAAGAGATCATGGTAGCCAAAAGGAGCACAAATGTTCAAAAGGCACAAGTCAAGCAATTTATTTCTCACAGGAATTGAAGCAGGTGACTCCTCAGCCTTTCAGTTCCATAGGCTTTAGTCAGGGGCAGTGGCATCGGCATATGTATTGGTAAGTTCCCTGAATTGCTATCACAGGTTCTTTGATTTGCTTTTCTAAAAGGAAAGGTAATGTTTGAGGGGTCAACAATCACTTGTATCATTTACTTAGTTCAGGGAAAAAGTCAGCATTCTAAACAAGTTATTAGACACTTTGGAATTTCTTGCTACATAGGACAGTCAGTCAGTGGGCAAGCATGAAGTCATTTCTATAATCTAGGGCTTAGTAATAGAGCAATCTTCACAAGACCCAGCCTAGAACAGATACCCAAAACAGAAACCCAGAAGAGAATGACTCTAAAACATCTTCAGTCTCATCAACAGAAAAAAACACAGTTTAGATTCAAGTTCAACTCTACTCGCTTGAAAAAATGAAACAAAAATTTTTTAAAGGAGATGAAAATAAAATTAGAACTCTAGGGGAAAGCTCTCTAAAGAAAGTTAGCAGATGGTACAAAACCTTACATAGACAACAGACTACTTCAAAAATGGAACAAATAGAAATGAATGGTTCTATGAGAAAATGAAAAATGCTAAAACAAAGTCAAAAAATTGAAAAAAACATGGTAAAATATTTTATATCTTAAATTACCTGGAAGACAGAGAAAAGAAAGATAACTTGAGAAATGTTGGGATATTTTAAAGCCATGACTAAAATGTACACATACATGTATAGATACATACATACATACATATATGTATATATACACATAGTACATACACATGCACACATATACAAGAAATCATGGAGGGGAGGAGCCAAGATGGTGGAGTAGAAAGATATACATATGCTAGCTCCGAACCCACAGCCCATAAAATACCTGTAAAAAAGAACTCCCAACAAATTCTGGAGCAGCAGAAGCCACAGAACAATGGACTGGAGGAGATTTATGTTCCAGAGAGACCTGAAAAACTGACAGGAAAGGTCCATCACACACTGGACCCAGAGCAGAGCCCAGCCCTGCTTTGGCCTCGCAGCACCTAGAGGAGCAGATCCCAGCAGGCTTCAGGGACAGAATCTCCAGCAGCAGCGCAGGTCCCTCCACCCACAGGCGCCAAAGGTCAGTGAGAGGGTCTTTTTGGCTCGCTGAGAGGGGAGCGTGGTGTCCACATAACCCAGGCCCCCTCAGAAGGCAGCAGTGGAGGCAGCAGAGGACAGGGGCTCCTAAAGCAGGCACGAGCCTGGATCCATTGTTGAAGGTCTCCACATAAACCCCCTGAGGTGTGGAGGTCCTGCCCCAACCCAAGCAGCTGAACTTAATCTCACACTGAATAGCAGCCCTGCCCCCGCCCAAAGCCCTGAGGCTGGGAAGCAGCATTTGAATCCCAGACCCCAAGTGCTGCCTGGGCTCATCTGGAGGCCAGATGGGTCTGGAAAGAACACTCAGAAGTCAAGTCACTGGCTGGGAAAATGCCCAGAAAAGGGAAAAACAATAAGATGATAGAAGGCTACTTTCTTGGTGAACAGATATCTCCTCCTACCCTTTTTGATGAGGAAGAACAATGCTTACCATCAGGGAAAGACATAAACATCAAGACTTCTGTATCCCAAACATCCATAATTAATATTCAATGGGCTCAGGCCATGGAAGAGCTCAAAAAGGGTTTTGAAAATCAAGTTTGAGAGGTGGAGGAAAAACTGGGAAGAGAAATGAGAGAGATGAAAGAAAAGCATGAAAAGCAGGTCAACACCTTGCTGAAGGAGACCCAAAAAAATGCTGAAGAAAATAACACCTTGAAAAATAGGCTAACTCAATTGGCAAAAGAGGTTCAAGAAGCCAATGAGGAGAAGAATGCTATCAAAAGCAGAATTAGCCAGATGGAAAAGGAGATTCAAAAGCTCACTGAAGAAAGTAGTTCTTTCAAAATTAGAATGGCACAGATGGAGGCTAATGACTTTATGAGAAAGCAAGAAATCACAAAACAAAACGAAAAGAATGGAAAAATGGAAGATAATGTGAAATATCTCATTGGAAAAACAACTGACCTGGAAAATAGATCCAGGAGAGACAATTTAAAAATTATGGGACTATCTGAAAGCCATGATCAAAAAAGAGCCTAGACATCATCTTTCATGAAATTATCAAGGAAAACTGCCCTGAGATTCTAGAACCAGAGGGCAAAATAAGTATTCAGGGAATCCACAGATCACTGCCTGAAAGAGATCCAAAAAGAGAAACTCCTAGGAACATTGTGGCCAAATTCCAGAGTTCCCTGGTCAAGGAGAAAATATTGCAAGCAGCGAGAAAGAAACAATTCAAGTATTGTGGAAATACAATCAGGATAACACAAGATCTAGCAGCTTCTACATTAAGGGATCGAAGGGCGTGGAATACGATATTCCAGAAGTCAAAGGAACTAGGACTGAAACCAAGAATCACCCACCCAGCAAAACTGAGTATAATACTTCAGGGGAAAAATTGGTCTTTCATTGAAATAGAGGACTTTCAAGCATTCTTGATGAAAAGACCAGAGCTGAAAAGAAAATTTGACTTTCAAACAGAAGAGTGAAGAGAAGCATGGAAAGGTAAACAACAAAGACAAGTCATAAGGGACTTTACTAAAGTTGAACTGTTTACATTCCTACATGGAAAGACAATATTTGTAACTCTTGAAACTTTTCAGTATCTAGGTAGTTGGTGGGATTACATACACATGCACACACACACACACACACACACACAGAAAGAGAGAGACAGAGAGCACAGAGTGAATGGAATAGGATGGGATCATATCTTAAAAAAATGAAATTAAGCAGTGAGAGAGAAATATATTGGGAGGAGAAAGGGAGAAATGGAATGAGGCAAATTATCTCTCATAAAAGAGGCAAGCAAAGGACTTTTTAGTGGAGGGAAAAAGAAGGGAGGTGAGAGAAAAACATGAAGTTTACTCTCATCACATTCCACTAAAGGAAGGAATAAAATGCACACTCATTTTGGTAGGAAAACCTATCGTATAATACAGGAAAGTGGGGGAGAAGGGGATAAGCAGGGTGGGGGTGATGATGGAAGGGAGGGCAATGGGAGGAGGGAGCAATTTGAAGTCAACACTTTTGGGGAGGGACAGGATCAAAAGAGAGAATAGAAGCAATGCGGGGCAGGATAGGATGGAGGGAAATATAGTTAGTCTTACACAGCACAACTAATGACATGGAAGTCATTTGAAAAATTACACATGTATGGCCTATATTGAATTGCTTGCCTTCCCAAAGGGAATGGGTGGGGAGGGAGGGATGAAGAGAGTTGGAACTCAAAGTTTTAGGAACAACTGTTGAGTACTGTTCTTGCTACTAGGAAATAAGAAATACAGGTAATGGGGTATAGAAAGTTATCTGGCCCTACAGGACAAAAGAGAAGATGGGGACAAGGGAAGGGAGGGATGATAGAAGAGAGGGCAGATTGGTGATAGGGGCAATCAGAATGCTTGGTGTTTTGGGGTGAGGGGAGGGGACAAATGGGGAGAAAATTTGGAACCCAAAATTTTGTAAAAATGAATGTTAAAAGTTAAATAAATAAATTTTTAAAAAAAGAAAAAAAAAGAAATCATGAAAAAAAATGCCTAGATTCCTTAGAACCAGAGTGAAAAGTGAAAATAGAAGGATTCTGCCTGTCACCTCCTGAAAACAATCACAAAATGAATACCTGAAGGGGAAATCTTAGCTAAAATCCAGAGCCTTAATAAAGAGAAAAATGCTTTGTACAATCAGGGTTAAAAAGAATTTATAACCATAGTCAGGACTATACAAGATTTAATAACTACCACTTAAAGTATAGGAGAGCTTGGAATACAATATTTCAAAAGGCAAAAAATACAGACTAATAAATAAAGAACAGTTCAACCAGTAAAACTGAACGCAAATCCTGTAGAAAAAAAGAACCTTTAATGAAACAGAGACTTCCAAATATTCCCGATGTAAAGACTAGGGGGAAGTAGAAACTTTAAAATATAAACACAAAAGTCTATGGATACATAAAAAGAAAAATATAAGCAAATTGAAGTGTTTAAATTCTTTTGTGAGATGATATGTGTCTCCTCAGAACTCATTTTAAACAGAGTTTTAGAGGGAGTCAGATACAATAAAATGTCTATGAGTAATTTTGTCATAAAGTCAAAAAAGACAGACCTTGGGAGTAATTTGGTTATATTTTTATGGTCTTTAAAAAATGCAAAGGGGGAGGAGAAATAATTCATTGAGGGTAACACAAATTATATCACATAATCAGTGTGTGCAAATAGAAGATAAATAATGAGGAAGGAATGGGCAAATTGGAGAACAGTTGAATATCACTTCATCTGAACTGATCAAAGGAATAAGGTATATACATATAAACACACACACACACACACTTGTATACAGAAATAAACTTCACTAAATTGGGAAAAGAAAGCATGGAAGAGAAAGAGGGAAGAAGAGGAATGGTAAATTCAAGTCATAGGCAAAAAAAAAAAAAAAAAGAAAAAGGTAGTAAGCAAGAAGTTGTGCTTAGCACCAGGTTTATTTTACCCTATCTGATACTATTCTACTGCCCTTCTTCTGTTTCCCTCACCTTGATCCTAATCACAAGGGAATTTCCTTATATCTGAAGTCTCTAGTGAAATTGAAACTAATGCTGAAAAGAATGTATAAGGATGTCATGTTATCTGGGAAACTAGGTGAGCCCAAAAAGATGGAAGGAGTGAAAAAGGAAAAACAAGTTTATTACCATTTGCAGCAGGCATTCTATAGCACACAGTGGAGGAGCTGAGTAGATTTTGTTAAGGTTGAGTTGAAGGGTATTACTATAATTGAATGGGTAGTGGGGCAAAGGGGAATAATCTTTTAGTACAGTGACTAGTTGGTGATCAATATCACTGGGATGGGGAGAGCATAAAATCTCTGGGAAGGAAAATGCTCATTGCTGAGGAAAGAATTCAGGTAGGTTATCATCATCCCCTGGGAATCAGACATCTGGTACAGAGGTGAAGTAGACTGGAAGTTGAGCAAGTAGTGAAGAGTAAAGAGGATCCTGGGAAGGTGACAGAATAGGTCAGAAAATTCTGGGCTCTTCAAATTTCCTCCATAAAAAGACAGAACATTTCCTCAAAGTGAAAATAGAGCTGCAGAAATAAATAAAAGTTGCAGTGAAGCAGTTGTCATCATAAACCTACTTGAGAGGACTTCTAGAAAGACCGAACCTTTAAGAGTGGAGATTTGTCCTGTATGAAGTTAAAACACCCCCAGACAATCCTAGGGGCAGTTGAGAAGTTGCCTCAGGAACTTTCACCTCATGGATAGTATGGGGGTTCAGACATTTTTCCGGGCTATTGCTATAAGTGAAGAGTGAGCACATACCCAGTGAGTTCAGTAGCAGAGGGGTGGGCATCCTGTTGGCATAGGAATTTTAAGGACAGTAAAGTCCCTGGTTTTGATTCCAGGGCAGAGGGGGAGAGTTGAAATTGGCAGACTTAGGAGGGAGCACAGGGAAAAGTGGTAGCTGGGGTCCCTACACATGGCTTAGGGTGGAGAGAAGTACCCAAGGTTGCCTGCCTGAACCCCCAGCTCAGAAAATAACAACAAGGATATGAGGCCTGGGGTACCATTTCCATCATCTTGGGATTAGAACCTGATTACAATAATAAACTGCTAAAAATACAATAAAACAAAATAAAAATGAGTAAACAAAGGAGAAAGAATCTAAGCATAGACAACTACTATGGGGATAGAGAAGATATGGGTTCATATTCAGAAGAAGATAGTGAGGTAAAAAAAAAGTCATTCCTACCGCAAAGAGCAATGTCAAATAGTCTAGAGTCCCAAAAGGGTTCTTTGATGATCCATAAAAGGATTTCAAAAATCAGATAAGAGAAACTGAGGAAGATATCAGGAAAAAAAACAATCCAAGGAAACTTTTAAAAAGTTATGAATAGAAAGTCAATCAACTGGAAAAAGAGATCCAAAAACTTAGGGAAGAAAACAACACCTCGAGAGCTAGAATTTGGCAAGGGGAAGCTAATGACGTTATAAGACACCTAGAAATAATACAAAATCACAAGAAAGAAAAAGTAGAAGAGACTGTGAAGCATCTCATAAGAGAAACAACAGCTCTGGAGAACAGATTGAGGAGAAATAATATAAGAATCCCTCTACTCTCTGAAAGTTGCAGTAAAAAAAATAACTTTGTTACACCATAACAAGTCATTATTAAGGAAAATTGCCCTGAAATTCAAGAACAAGAAGATAAAGTGGTAATAAAAAAAAATAAACAAACAAGAACACTGTTCAGCACCTGAAAGAGATCTCAAGATCAATTATAAGTGACACAATAAAGTCAATCTGTTCACCTCATATATAAAAATGTTATCAGTATTCTTATGATTCTCATCATTACTTTGGGTAGCTTGAAAGAAAGACTTGGGCTGAGGTGAATATGATGAGGTGATTCTAAAAAATAAAGGTAGGATAGGGAGAGGTAAAAAGGAACCATTGTCTTCCAGTGCTTAAACTGTAGATCATGACCCCACTGTGAAAAATTTGGAACATTAGAAGGGTATAAAAGTCCTATAAACTTATAAAGAAATAAGAGAGATAGAATAAGGGAGGGACTTTTAAAAGGGTGTGCAGATTAAGAATTAAGAGTATTAGGGAGCGGGTAATGGAGGGACTTTTACAAAGGTGTAAAGATTAAAGAATAAGAGAACAGGGTAGTTGTTTGAAGTAAATTAGATGAATGAGAAGGAATAGGGTAAACAGGACAAGAAGGATTGTGAAGAAAAATAGGATGGAGGAAAATACCCAATTACTAATTATAACTTTGAATGTGAATGGGACGAATTTACCCATAAAATGGAAACAAATAGTAGAATCGATTCCAATCTGAATTCAACAATATTTTGCTTATAAGAAGAAAACGTAAAAATGAGAGACACAAAGAGTTAAAATAAAAGGTTGGAGTAGAATTTATTATGCTTCCATCGATGTAAAAAAAAAGCAGTGGTAGCAATTATAATCTCAGACAAAAGTTAAAGCTAAAATACATTTAATTTAAAAAGATGAGCAGGAAAATTGGACTATGTTTCATCAATGCTATTCAATATTGTTTTAGACCATTTATAATAAATATAGGTAGCATAAAATAACTGCCAAAACAGACCCAGGTACTACATGAATATAATTATAATAAACATTTTGTACAAATATAGTCAGACATAATTCAAGAAATATTCATTGCTCATGGGTAGTCAAAGCCAATATAAAAAACTAAAATTTTACCTAACTAATCTACTTATCAATGTCATCCCAATAAAATTGCTAAAAAAGAAAATCTTACTGAATTAGGAAAAATAATAACAAAATTCATATGCATGAACAAAAGGTCAAGTATTTAAAAAAAACTAATGAAAAATGCAAAGAAGAAGATTCAGCAGTACCATACTTCAAAGTATATTTTAAGGTAGTAAATATCAAAACTACTTGGTACTGACTAAGAAATAGAAAGGTAGATCAGTATAACATGGTATTCATCCAAAATACATGGTAGTAAAGGAATATAATAATCTTATATTTGACAAACATAAAGATTTATGTTTGGGGGATAAAAATTCATTATTTGGTAAAAAAAAATTATTGGGAAAGTTGGAAAGAAGTCTGGTAGAAATTGGACATAGATCAATATCTTAAACCATGTACCAAGAAAAGTTAAAAATAGATATACTACCTAAATATAAAGGGAGATAGCACAAGAAAATTAGAACAAGGAAAATATTACTTATCATAGATAAGAGAACAATCTGTGAATAAACAAGAAATAGAAACCACTATGTGGCACATAACAAATAATTTTGATTATATTTAATTGGTAAGTTTTTTATACAAATAAAACAAATGTAGTCAAGATTAGAAGGAAAGCAGAAAAATAGGGAGAAAAGTTTGTAGTCTCAGATAAAATAAAGAAATTTGTCAAATTTCTGGCATTCTTCAATTGATACAAAAACATATAAAATGATATAAACAGACAGTTTTTACATAGTGAAATCATAGCCTTATATACTCATATGAAAAAAATGCTCTGTCATTATCTATCAGAGAAATGCAAATTAAAACAACTTTGAGATATTATCAAATCTATCAAATTGGCTAAAGTGATTCCCCTTTCAAATGTGGAATGGCCAAACAAGTTGTTATATCTAATTGTGATGTAATACCACTATGCTATGAGAAATGATGAGTTGGTTGATTTTTAGAAAAAAAATGAAAATTCTTGGACTTGTGAAGGAAGACACTAAGTTCCATATATATAAATATGTGTGTATATATACATGCGTGTATGTATATGCATATGTGTATGCATCTATATGTGTGTGTGTGTGTGTGTACACACATTTATACACATGTGGAGCAGCTAGGTGTTGCAGTGGATAGAGCACCAGTGCAGGAGCCAGGAGGACCTGAGTTTCAAATCTCACCTCAGACACTTGACACTCACTAGTTGTGTGACCTTGGGCAAGTCACTTAACCCAATTGCCTCATGCTGTGTCATCTCTAGTCATCCTGATGAATATCTGGTCACTGGATTCAGATGTCTCTGGAAGAGAACTGAGACTGGTGACCTGCACAGCCCTCCCTCACTCAAAATAAAGTCAAGTGCAAGTCATGTCATTATTTCTCTGATGGCATGGTCTTATTCAGCAATGAAAGATGAAAACACATGTATACATACATGTATATATATGCACACACACATATAAATTTACACATGCACATATGTATATAGATTGTATTATATATACCTATACCTATACACAGGTGTGTATACACATACATATATTTGTGTTTAACTGTAGTCTTCTGCAGAGCAGAGAGGGGAGGGAGGGATTAAAAAATTACAGAGCAAAAAGCAAAAGGAAACTTAGAAGGAAATACAGAAAAGCTTGGTAGTGTTGAGAACAATGTGTAGTATTTATTACCTAGCTTTTCAAAAAGAAGTGAGCAGTCTTAAATGGAAAGTTATTGTTTTATATCAAATACTTTCTTTATATTCTGCTGTATCCATGGAAATGTTCTTTTTTCCCCCCTCATTTTGTGTTTAAACTTAAAATGAGTATTTTTTTTAAATAAAAAAAATTATACCCACATAGTCATTAAATTGTGCACTTCCCTTAACCAATCATAACACTGCCAGGCATCGTCAACATAATGTTTTAATCAAGAAATGCAATATTCAACCACAACAACTCTTGAAGTTTATCTACTGAATTATAGAGGCATGTGTATGCGTCCTTCTAAAGAGAGCAATCACACTAACATAAGAGTGTGTGTGTTCATCCTTTGTTGCTGAAGAAGACCATGCCATCAGAGAAATAATGACAAGACTTGCATTGTTTTGAGTGAGGGAGGGCTGTGCAGGTCACCAGCCTCACTTCTCTTCCAGAACCACCTGAATCCAGAGACTTGATATTCATCAGGATGACTGGAGATGACCCAGGTTGAGGCAATTGGGTTAAGTAACATGCCCAAGGTCACACAGCTAGTGAGTGTCAAGTGTCTGAGGTGAAATTTGAACTCAGGGCCTCCTGACTCCTGCTCTATCCACTGCACCACCTAGCTGCCCCACTGACATAAAAAAAGACAAGAACAGAAATGGAAGAGCATTAAGTGATTTCATGTGGGAGGAAATTTTCATTGAATAAATTATTTGTTTGAAATTGAACAGGAATGGTAATTCATTCCAAGAGTTCATAATTGTATTTTTTTTCTTTTCAACAAGTTATAAAGAAATAACCTGAATTTTAATAGCATGTTCAAATTCAAATTTGAAGGACACAAAAATGCAAAAAGGCATGTGTTTTTACTTGACCAATGTAAAATAAAATCAATTTTCTGGGAAGTTTATTTTATGCTTCCCTTTATAAACTCAAATAGAGTACTTAAGGAGGCGCATGATACTGTAAGCTAAGAAAGAATCATAAGGTTCCTCATGTGCTTGAAGGTTTTAGTGACCTCTTTACTTAATAAATGACATTCCTTTTCCTTGACATTCTACTTTTTAAATCAAATTTGCTGTTTCCTAAATTGGTTGGAAAATCTAGTTTCATTTTGTACTATGCCCATCGTCCTTTTTCGCTTATCAACTCCACATTGATTTCAGTGAAGCCCTCGCTAAGCTTAGGAGCTTGGGCAGTTTCTTTGAAAACAAAAAAATGAGTTTGCCTGTAATCCTGTTTTCTCCAAGCATTCCTCACACTAATTACTGTATCTGCAGTACAAGAACTGAGGGATGGGAAGGACTAAGCATAAGGTTGGAGAAGAGAGAAAGCATGCTTCTCTCTACACTACATCCTGTGAGTAAGTACATCACTATATCTTCTGCTGATTACCTTCAATACAATATGTAACCATCAGTCATTAACACTGTAAAGAATTTAAAGTTTAATTTGGAGTTGCCTATGAAATCTGGTGTCTTATATAATGGAATCCTAGGCTATTAAAGAGTAATTTCCTTTATTCTAGCTCAGAAAATGAAGCCATTAGCATGTCTTTTTTATAAGCTTTTAAAAGCTCTGGGGGAAAAAAAATCTAGTGTTTTTCTTAACAGTTCTATATACATAATAGGATTTCCGATCTTTTCATATACATCTAGGTTCAAAGCAAAACGATGGTGGGGGAAATATCCAAACTTAGGTCATACTCTGTACCTAAACTATTATACAACATATTCTAATGAATCTTGTATTCTGTGTAAAGCAGTAGTTGTGTTCTGGTATATTGTGAAGATGTATTAAAAATGCCCTGTTAGCATGTGTTACACCAGAGTTTGACTTGATATTTCCTAGCTCTAGTAGCTGCTGATTGTTTGAGGTATCATCAGTCAGTTGACATAAAGAAAGTTCCACGTCTTAATCTTCCATTATAAAGGATCTATGTCTGACCTGAAAGTTCTTTTGATTTTCACTTGTTAATGTCCCTTGAAGTCACTTTACTTTCTGTGAAGATCATTGAACTGTGCTATAGCAATGTAACTATATCTGAAAAATTCTTGTTATTTTAACATCTATAATAAATGAGTTTTTTTATTGAAATTTGCATAATTTAGATTTTATATCAGCCTTTCTTCTCTTGCTTACAGTGGTTCTCAGTGTAAGGAGATTTTCAAGGTAACCTGATGAATTTGATTAGTTTATAAAGGGTGAGCCTTTGATTGGGATTTAAATTATGTTAAAATTCTATGGAGGATGTGGTCATGTCTATTGCTATAAAGACATTTAAGGACGCTCATATAAATCTCAACAATTGGAGGTAGATGGATTAGTCGGAATTTTGAGGGTTCACAGCTATCCCTTATGTTGGGTTTACTAAGAATAGTGAGTTAGTCTCAGACTCATCCTTTTTTATACAGTTGTAGAGAGAACACTGGGCAGAGACCAGAACTCATAGATCTAAGAACAAATATGCATCTTGAATTTATTTAGTCAGTCAACAAGCTTTATTAAGTGATTATTATGTACCAGGCACTGTGCTAAGTGATAGGGGATTTTTAAAAAAAAGATGAAAAGAACCCTTATCCTCAAGGAATTCATATTCTTTTTCAGTTTTATTTTTTTTATTTTTTTATAAAGAATAAATTAGAAGAATAAAGTTATCTTAAGATTATAAAGTTTCTCAAAAGGCTAAATTTCCCTTTCTAGGAGAAAGGGGGAGGGGAGTTGACCAAAAACTAAGTTCCTTTTTCTAGCTGAAAGTGAGGTTAGCCAGAGATTAAGTTCATTTTTCCAGTCTTAGTGCTAAGGAAGATGGGTAACTGCTATAATCAACTTACCACAAGTTCCTCTTTGCCAGTACAGTTTTTGATTACAACAGGTTGGAGGAAAGGATGTCTGGTATAAGATTAAGAAAGTCTGGGAGACTATAACTACTTTGGTGATCTGCCTTGTGTGATAGAATTATGTTCAAAACAGATATCTGTAATTTTTCCGATAGCTTTTATTATGTTTTTTTGTTACAAAAACCATCTCTGTAAATCATTCTTTGTCCCTGACCTGAGGAGTCAGGTGATCTGGTTTAATATGCAAGTATTAGCTATGCAAATTAAATTATAGATGGCTTGGTAACTTTGTCCTCAGTTTAATTTTTATTTCAGATAATCAATTTTAACAAAGATGACCAATAGACACTGAGAGATGCAAGACTCAGTGCAGGAGAGAGGTTAGGACAGAGGGTATATACATACACCTATACATACATACACATATATATGTATATGTGTGTTGGTATTTAAGGATCACTTACATAGAGAACATAATGGAACCTGTTTGTGTAGATGAAATAAACATTGGATATATTAGAGAGTGAGGAAAGAAAAGGACTCAGAGCTTTAGAGAACATGACCTAGAGGAAGATCCAGCAAAGAAGAATGAGGAATACTCACATCAAGAAAGCATGGAGATAGTATGCAGAAAAGAGTGATCTACCAGGTCAAAGAGAACAGAGGTCACTAGACTGGGCAATGAAGTCTTTATTGGTAACTTGGTAGAGAACAATAAAAGTTTAATAATGAAATCAGAAGCCAGAGGGTGAAGAAAAGAGATGAGGAGGAAAAGACTGATCATCTGGAGAATGATCTCTATTTATTCCTTTAAATATCAGGTAACTTCCTCAAATGAGAGGATGAGAACAAGGCTTTTCATGGGAGCCTTAAAGAGGGCTTCCTTCCTTCCTTCCTTCCTTCCTTCCTTCCTTCCTTCCTTCCTTCCTTCCTTCCTTCCTCCCTCCCTCCCTCTCTCTCTTTCTTCCTTCTTTCTTTCTTTCTTTCTTCCTTCCTTCCTTCCTTCCTTCCTTCCTTCCTTCCTTCCTTCCTTCCTTCCTTTCTTTCTTTCTTTCTTTCTTCCCTCCTTCCTTCCTTCTTCCTTCCTTCTTTCCTTTCCTTCCTTCCTTCTTTCCTTCTTTCCTCCTTCCTCCCTCCCTCCCTTCCTTCCTTCCTTCCTTCCTTCCTTCCTTCCTTCCTTCCTTCCTTTCCTTCCTTCCTTCCTTCCTTCTTTCCTTCCTTCCTTCCTTCCTTCCTTCCTTCCTTCCTTCCTTCCTTCCTTCCTTCCTTCCTTTCTTTCTTTCTTTCTTTCTTTCTTTCTTTCTTTCTTTTCTTTCTTTCTTTCTTTCTTTTCTTTCTTTCTTTCTTTCTTTCTTTCTTTTGATATTAAATAACATCAATTATTAAGAGATGCAATTAGTATAATTTTGTGATTTTTGTCAACCAAAACTCTGTAACACGTGAAGAGGAGGGAAGGAATAGAAATAAAGTAAGTTTAGTTATGGAAAGGCATAATTTTTGATAAGATATGGGGAAAATGAATTTGAGTGTAAAACACCATATAGATATGAGATTGCTCAAGAAAAGGTGGACATAGGGAAAGGAGAAGAGCATAGACAGTACAAGAGTAGTGGCCTGGGAAAGAAATAAGGGGCAGAGGAAATAGAAGTCCTAGTGAGAATGAAGATCAGGTTTCAATCTAAGTCATAAGGCATATGGAAATATGATCAGATAAAGGAATTTGAGAATTCTATATTCACAGAATTCATGTTAAGAATTCCTATATTAGTTGAATTTGTACTGCATGAAGAGTATCAAGAAATACTCATTAAATACTCATTAAAAATGATTCAATGTCAAATGGGCAGGAGGACTCCACTAGACTTCCCTTTGGATGTGGCCTTGGCCATCTGCTTTTAAATAGTTTTGTCAATAATGGGGATGAAAACATAGATAACATACTCATATTTGCAGATGATACAAAGCTGGGAGGCACAGATACATGATGAATGACAGTCAGAATACAAAGAACCCTCACAGTCTAGAACATTGTACTAAATTTAAGAAGTTCAAAGGTATAAAGTTTGATGCAAAGGTTCAAACAATAATCTCCCAAGAACAGTAATAATAATAGCAAACTTCAATAGCATGGTACTTCAAGGTTTTCAAAGTCCTTTACAAATATTTTCTCATTTGATTTTCACAACAACCCTAGAATTTAGGAAATCCTCAAGTTTTACAGATGAGGAAACTAACATGGAGAGAAGCTAAATAACTTGTCCAGAATCACATGGCTAATAAGTGTCTGAGACTGGGTTTCAACTCAGATCTTTCTGAGTTGAAACTCAAAATCCAGTGCTCTATCCACTGTACCACCAAGCTGCTTCCAGAAGCCTTGGATAGGAAAAGAATACTTAGATAGGAATTTGTCCCCCTTATCCTCCAAATAGAAAAGAGCTAGGAGATTTAGTGAAATTCAAGTTCCATATGACTCAGCAGTGAGATATAGATGCTGAAAAAAAAGCAAAAAAAAAAATCATTGGCTGAATCTAGAGGGTTATAGCTTATGGGAAAAAGAAAGTGACAGTCCCTCTCTACTCTGCCCTGAGGTCAGACTAAACATGAAGCATTTTGTTCAGCACCATAGTTATAGAAGAACATTGATAGGCTGAAGAATATCCAAAGTAGGCTGACCAAGAAGCTCATGTCATAAGAAATTTCATTAAAGAAACAGAAATGCTCATTCTAGAAAAGAGAATTTGGGGGGTGGGCAGTGGATATTATAGTTGCCTTCGAGTAGTTGAATAGATGCCATATGCAAAAGGAAGTGGCTTGTTCTGTTTGCCTTCAAATACAAGAATGAGGAACAACCAGGAACAAAACTGCAAAGAAACAAATTTAGAGTTAATTTTAAGAAAAAAAATTAAAATTGTCAAAAAACCTCTAAAATTTAGGTCTGTTGAAAGTAGAATGAGTTATTTTTTGGAGATAGTGGGAAACCCCTCATTGGATTCTCAAGCAGAAGTTGGTTGACCACTTGTATATTATAATGAAGATTACTTTCAAGTATGAGTTGGAGTAGAAGTTTTTCTTGCCATTCTAAAATTTTGTGAGTGTGTGAAACCAAGAACCTATTAAGCTAGCAATATGGTGGGGACAAAGAACCATACTGAGAAATAGAGAGAGAAACTAACACAACACTCAGAACAGAGCCAAACTGGCTGTCTGCCTTCTATTATCCCATCACTCTTCCATCTTCTACCTGCATGCCTTTATACAGACCATACCAGACGTCTGAAATGTCCCTTTTCTCATTTCTACATCTCAAAATCCTCCATCTCTGAGAAGCCTTGCCAGACCTTTTGTTATTAGTGTCTTCTTTGTTAACTTCACTTTGTATTTACTTATCACCCATAGGTATGTGTTGCATCACCACAAGAATTATAAGCTCCTTGAGGGCAAGTATTTTTTAGACCCCAACTACTATCACTGTTTCTTATACAAAGAAAATGCTTAATAAATATGTGTAGCATAGTGTTGAATTTGTGTGAATAAAGATCAGCTAGAATGAAAGATTATAAAATGTTTTCAATCATCATTGCTTGGTGGAGAAGCCATTTAGTTATTCAGTCAACAAACATTTATTAAAGAGCTTACAATGGGTAGACAAAGTGCTAGAGATACAAAGGAAACAAAAACAAACAAAAGAGATCCAGGCCTCAAAGAGATCACATTCTAATAGAAGAAAAAATATGGAAATTACAATTACTGAAGAAATTAAGACTCCACCAAAACATCAAAGTATTCTGGAGATAATATTTTGGGAAAATGGTGGAGCAGGTCAGAAAATTCCAAGCTCTCCACATTTCCCCCACAAACAAGATAAAATAGCACCTCAGGGTGAATGTAGGGTGGTAAAAATAAATAAAAATTTGAACAAAACAAGGATGTTCCCTGGACAATTGGAGAAGACTTGAAAAAAAAATCCCTGGACTGAAGTTTGGTCCTTGTGAAGTATAAACACCTCCAGGCTACTTCCAATGAAATGTCAAGCAGAGGGTTCTGGGGCTAGCTGAGTTGTGAGGTAGCCTAAGCTGCAGAAATTTTTACCCTCTGGACAGTGTGGGAAGTTGGGTTTCTGAGCAGAGGAAGAATGAGGGAATCTATACTGATAAGGGTCACCTGATCAGGCTATGCTTCCAAGTCAGGGCTATTGGTGAAAAGGAACCAGGACACATCCAATGAGTGTAGAAACAATGAAATTGGGACATTGCTCACTGTGGGCACTTCTTGGTTTCCCTTACTGATGGAGGATCTGAGACCAGAGACACCATCCCCCATAACCCAAGACCAGAGGTGATTACAATAATAAGCTGTTAATTTTTTTTTAAAAAGAGCAGGCAAAGGAGAAAGAACCCAACTATAGAAAGTTACTATGAGAATAGAGAAGATTGATTTCATCTTTAGAGGAGAATAATGAAGCACAAAACAATTATGAGAAGAAAATTAATCAATCGGAAAAGGAAATCCAGAATCTGAAAGAAGAAAATGGCTCCTTGAAAATTAGAACTGGGCAAGGGGAAGTCAGTGAAGTTATAAGAGACCAGCAAATAATAGAACAAAATAAAAAGAATGAAAAAATAGAAAAATATCTGAAACATCAAATAAGAAAAGCAACTGATCTGGAGAACAGATCAAGAAGACAAAACATAAGAAGAGTTGGACTTCCTTAAAGCTATGATCAAAAGAATCTTGATAAAGTAATACAAGATATAATTACAGAAAATTGTTATGAAGCACTAAAACAAGTGGGGAAATCTATACAACATCATTCTGAAACCCCTAGCTTAAGGGAAAAAATATATTATGAGCAACAAGAAAAAAATTCAAATATGGCAGAGCCACAATAGGAATCGCACCAAATCTAGCAGGAGTAACTCTAAAGAACACAGGTCTTGGTACTATATATTTAAGAGCAAAAGAACTGGGGATCTGGCTGAAAATATCATATCCAGCAAAGCATAATCCTGAATGAAAAAATGGATATTCAATGAATTGCCAGATTTTCAGAATTTTATTGTAAAAAAAAACTCATTAGTAAATTAATAGAACTTAATAGAAAGTTTGACATACAAGATCCAAGATAGCTACAAGGTAGACATCAAAGACTAACTGGAAAGGATTCAATAAGGGTAAACCATTTATTTTTTATATGAAGAAATATGAAAGAAAGATTGGGGTAGAGCTGAGAATGATGTGATTCCAAAAAGCAAAACCATTTAGGAAAAGGTAAAAAGGGTGATTATTCTATACAAATGGGGTATAAGAACATAAAGTGACATAGAGGAATTAGATGGGGGAGAATGGCTAGTAGTTCTGGAACCCTATTCTCAGTGGAAATGGGTTAAAGATGGATATACTTGTATGTGTGCCTGTGTGCATACACACACACACACACACATATATATACATATATATATATATATATATATATATATATATATATATATATATATATATATATATATATATATATATATATATATACTCATACACATATGCATAAAAGTCTTTTTAATTCAAAAAGAAAAGTCTAAGGGGATAGGAAGAAGGGAGAGAAAAAGGTAGGGATTTTTGGAGGGAACCCTACTCATATCAAATCTGAGTAGAAAAGAACAAAATATACATTTAGAAGGGAATAAAAGTCTTCTAAATTTATAAAGATATAAGAGGGTGAGGAAATAAGATAAAGTAGAGCTATAGAAGGGTATCTAGATTAATGGAAATGGTGTAGAAAGGGAATAATAAATAGCAAATATATTTAGAGGCCTACAAAAGTTTTCTAAATTCAGATAGAAACAAGAGGTTAAGGGGAAAGGATAGGTGGGAGAGGATAAATGAAGTAGGTTAGGTAATAGTGGGACAAGGTAGCAGGGAGAAGTAAAGTAGAAGAATCAGGAGATATAGGAAAGAAGAGATATACACAAACATAAAATAAAGATGAGGAGTAGAATTTATTAGCGAAAAAAAAGCAGGGGTAGTAATCATGACCTTAGACAAAGATAAAGCTAAAATAGATTTAATCGGAAGAGAAAAATAGGGAAACTACACTATATGTTAGCTATATTAATTTTATTTTAGACTATTTAAAATAACTAGACAGCATAAAGTTGTAATATTGCTGTGGTGTAGGAAATGATGAATTGGTGGACTTAGAAAAATATGGAAAATCTTGAACTTATGAAGGAGGATGTCATCCACTCTCAGGGAAAGAGAAGATAAACAAGGATGGTATAGTCTTACATAGATGCATATGAATGTATACGTCTATAGATGAGGATGATTTCATATATGTATGTGTATGCATATATATGTATATATGTATATGTGTGTATACATATACATACATATGTATGTACATATATATCTATACATGCACACACACACATCTCCACATTTAATGGTTGTCTTATTGAGGAGGGAGAGGAACAAAAGAAAATTTATAAGGAAACAAAGAAAGGATGGACAGTTCTGAACACAATGTATTGTATTTATTATATAGAATTTCTTGAAATGAAATTTTTGCTGTACATTTTGAATCCTCTCATGTTTTGCTGTGTACATGTCGATGCTTTTCTTATTTTATATTCATTTTAATAGTTAAGTTTTTTAAGTGTTTGTTTTTCTTTTCTCATTTTCTATTTGTTTAAAATAAATCAATAGTAAAAATCAATAACAAAAATGACAAAGAGAAAAATAAATGAATAAAAATTAATTCCAGTAATTATGTGAAAATAATGATTTTGCATATAATTTTGTGAAATCTATACATTAAGGGTTGCATTCCAATATGAGGAATCTTTTTAGTTTTACTGGAGACAGGGGTTAGGATATTTCCTTGAACAGTTAACATTTTATGTTTTGTCATAGAATTAAAGGTGAATTGCCTTTGATTCTGAAGGAAAATGAAATAGCCTCTGCAGGAGTTATTTGGCAATTGGGTCAGTTAACTGTGGAATATTCTATAAAGAATAGCTCATCTAATTCTCCTATTATAACTTTGAGGTTCAAAGAATAGTATAGTGGAATAAAGTGGAATAAAATAGTGGAATAAAGAGATAGAACATCCCTCTCTGCTCCAAGAGACATTTACACATTTTAGCTGCTTTATACATTAAGGAATAAACTTAGCCTGACTCTCCAGAAGAATATCAAGATAGGAGTGACCCAAAGTATTGCCAATAACACATGATATTTACCTATACCTTTGAAAATTTGATGCAAAAATGATGAAATAACATATCATTGATATCATATTTCTTGCTATCTCAGTGAATAAGGAGTAAGAGAAGGGAAATTATTTGAAACTATTTTTTTAAAAGAAAGTTATAAAAGGAGAAAATTGTTTAAAAAGGAAAAAAGTAATGGTAAAAGAAGTGCCTCTCATGTTATCAGACAGAGTTTTAACATCAGTTCCAGTTTCTGTATAGTCTGAAAAAGGAAAGAAGGAAAGAGAAAAAAAGTCATGGCAATTATATAAATAAATGAACCCCAAACAGTCAAAGTCAGGATGAGGACTAGAAGAAACAAAGAAGAAAAGATCACCACTATGAAACAGACTTAGAATGACTTCATTTTTTAAGTTTACATCTCAACATTCTCTAAATTTTTTTCCATCTTCTCTATCAAAAAAAACATTTCCTGATCATAATTTCTAAACTAGCAAAATAGTGTTAGTCATTTAAATCTAAGAATGAGAAATTTTATGATAATGGGGTGGTGTTTCTAAACATTAAGGATATACAAGGAAGATCATCCTAGTAATCTGATCTGTCCAATCATTAAAAATACCAAACTTCTTTTTATTCTTAGCCCCTGATTCCAACGTAATGTGCCATTGTAGCAGGTATTTGTATATATGCTTTGCACCCACATCAGATTTTAAGCTCATTGAGAGCAGACACTGTATAGGTAAATATCATGTGTTATTGGCAATACTTTGGGTCACTTCTATCTTGATATTCCTTTGGAGAGTCAGGCTAATCAATTTTTATAGAAGAAAAAATGCATGTACAAAAATGTATGAAAATTTTGTAAGTACACACTTTTGTAATGTCTTTTTTCATGCCTCAAAATTCTGTGTCCATTAAATTTTAAAACTAGCTTTAGTATTTCTGTTCAGTTAAGCAGAGATCAAATATGCACTAGTATTCTAGAATTAAAGTCATTTATTTATTTAGCAGATGAAGCGATCAAATTGAAACAGTTCATGAAAGAGATGATGAGGTCTTAGGCTAAGGTCATGACCATATAAGTAGAAAGAAAGGAAGATATGCAATAGATACTACAGAAATAAAAATGATGAGTTTTGTCAATTGAATAGCTATGTAGGATGAGTAAGAGTAAGGAGCTAAGGAAAAGACTGAGGCAATGAACCTTGGCTATTGGAAGATTGGTAGGGTTCTTAACAGTGAAAGGGAAATTTAAAAGAGGTTAAGATTTTGGTGGAAAAATAATGAAATATGTTTTAGAAATAAAAAGTTTGAGATGCATAAGACATTCATTTGGAAACATCTAAAAAGCGGTTGGTAATAAATCTGGCATTGAAGACAGAGATCCAGCTCAATGTATAAATTTGAATGATTTCCCTAGAGATTATAACTGAACCCATGGGGACTGATGAGGTTACCAAGTGAGATCATATGTACAGAAAAGAAGAAAGAGAAGAACAGAGCCTTGGGGTATAACTGGTTGTTGTCCTTTGTTCTCGAAGAGGGCCAAAATGACATCACCATGATAAACTCAAGTTTCAATGTGTCTGATTGTGGCTGATCAGACCAATACGAGCTCAGAATGCTCTATCACAGGTTGGGCAGATAATCCGCATGAACATTTGGGGTGGATACTCGAAATTTGTGCATCTTATGTTTACTTTGTTTTGTCTCAATTCTGCTTTCCTCATAGAGCACAGGACCCTGTCTGACATGGGCACAACATGATGAGAGGTCCTGTGCCAGGATCTCCCATGTTGCACATTCAAATACAAAGTTCTTGAGAGAGATCTTGTGTGTGTCCTTGTATCACTTCTTCTGGCCACCATGTGATTGCCTGCCCCATGCAAGTTCTCCATAAAATAGTCTTTTGGCAAGCATACATTTTGCATTTGAACAATGTGGCAAGCCCATCAGAATTGCTCTCTTTGAAGCATAGTTGGAATGCTTGGCAGTTTAGTTCAAGGAAGGACCTCAGTGTCTGGTACCTTATCCTGCCAGGTGATCCTCAGAATCTTCCTAAGACAGTTCAAATAGAAGCAATTCAGTTTCCTTGCAGGGCACTAGTAGACTATCCATGTTTCACAGGCATTCAACAATGAGATCAGCACAGTAGCTCTGTAGACCTTCAATTTAGTAGTCAATCTAATACCTCTTCTTTCCCAAAACTTTCTTTGGAACCTCCGAAACACTGAGCTAGGTCTGGCAATGCGTGCATCAACCTCATCATCAATGTGTACATCCCTGGAAAGTGCACTACCAAGGTAAGTGAACTTAGCCACAGTATTCAAAACTTCTCCATTTGTTGTAACCAATGGTTCCATATAGGAATGGTGTGATGGTGGCTGATAGAACACCTGTGTTTTCCTGGTGTTAATTATTAGGCCAAAATTAGCACAGGCAGCAGAAAACTGATCCATACTTTGTTGCATCTCAGCTTCAGAGGCTGCATTGAGTGCACAATCATTTTTAAACAGAAAATCATGCACCAACATTCCCTTCATTTTGGTCTTGGCTTGTAGCCTTTTCAAATTAAAGAATTTACCATCATTATGGTAGCTCATCCTGATGCCTTGTTCATCCTCATTGAAAGCATTTGACAACATGGCTGAAAACATCATGCTAAAAAGCATGGGAGCAAACACACAGCCCTGTTTCACTGCATTGGTGACTGGGAAGGCTGAAGTGCATTGTCCACTATCTAGAACCTGGGCAAACATGGCATCATGAAATTGATGTACAATACTGATCAGCTTCTCTGAACAACCAAATTTTGGCACAATTTTTCATAAGCCCTCATGACTAACAGTACCAGATCTACAAACTTGTATAGACTTCTGCTCTCTTCCTGGCATTTCTCCTGGAGGTGTCATGCAGCATACACCATAACAACTACTCCTTGGCCCTTTGTGAAGCCATGCTGGCTCTCAGGTAGATAGCCATCTTCCAGGTGAAGAATCAGGCTATTAAGGAGGATGCTAAGAAGAATCTTATAAGCTATGACTAAGAGAGAGACTCCCTTGTGATTGTGGCAGGACAATCTATTTCCTTTACCTTTATAGAACTGGATAACAGAGGCATCCTTGAATTCTTTGGGGATAACCTTCTCTTGCCATATAACCTGGAAAATTTCAGTCAGCTTTTGTATGAGCAATGATCTCCCTGCCTTGCAAATCTCAGCTGGAATAAAATCATCCCCAGGTATTTGCTGCATGAAGGGCCCCTAATGCCCCTCAAAACCTCTTCTTCATTTGGAAGTTCATCTAAGGAGGGATTGACTTCAACCTCAGATAAATGGTCAGTGGCCTCAGCATTGATACACCATAGGTTTTTGGTCCATAAATAGTTTTCAGAGAATCATAAAAGTGCTTTAGATTGTTACTATCAGCATAAAACTGAATTCCATCTGAATATTTACTGAGCCAGGAATTTGTCATCTCTCTAAGCTTTTTTACTTTTGATGGAATTAAATTCTGCCTTCTTAAAGATGGATGAACTATTCTGCTGGTAAATTTCTGAATTTCCATCAAACCAGTCTTGGTGTTTACAAGTGTTCTGACTTAGATGAGCAAACACAGTGCTGTACACCGAATCCCTGAAGCTGACAACTCCTTTTCTGCTCCACTGATGTCAACTGTGTGTTGGCTCAACTTTCCCTCCAATTTAGCAACAAGCTATTCCTGGTCAGAGAAGAGCTCTGATTTGTTGACATTAATTCTTCTGGTAGTTATTTTGCCTTGGGGGCGGCGCCTTGGATGAATATGAATATTTAGCTTGGAAAGGATAAGTCTATGATCAGTCCTGCACCCTGAACCACACATTGCCTTTGTCAGTCTCACATTTTGTCTCTCTCTTCTCCTTACAATCACATAGTCTATTAGATGCAAATGTTTGCTGCAAGGGTGCATCCATGAAGTTTTATTGCATTTAGGTAAATGTAAAACTGTTGGTGATTAGAAGGTCAAGTGATGTGCAAGTCTTCAGCAGTAAATGACCATTGCTGTTGCTGTTTCCAACTCCATTCCTCCCTAGGACTCCTTGCCAAGTCTGGTAGTCTGAGCCTACTCTAGCATTAAAGTCATCCAGAATTATAAGCTTACCCTCTTTTGGTACATTGATGATACCCCCCCTAACTCACCGATGAACTTAAGACCTCTTGGTTACTCTCAACCTGGTTTGGCCTGTATGCTGAAATGGTTTACTGGGGTGTGGTCACTGTGCATGCTGCAGCTTCTTGGAGCAATAGGTGACAGTTTGGTGGAACAAGTGGACACCAAAGGTGGAAAGTAGCCCTGGAAAGATCTCAGGAGTCATCATACCAAACTCACTGGTCCTCCCTGAACATACTCTACACCCTTGGGCTATAGGTACAGTTAGAGTCAATGATACGCATTATGATCATGCAAAGGAAACTGAAAAGGAGTGTTTAGACAGATAGGAGGAGAACCAACAGAGGACCATCTCACAAAAGCCCTGATAGAAAAGAGTTTCCATGAAAAAGTGTGACCAGTAGTATGAAATGCTGGAGAGAGATCAGGAAGGATAAGCACTGAGAAAAAGCAATTAGAGTTGTCAACTAAGAGTTTATTAGTGACATTGGAAAGGACAGTTGCAGTTGATTGATGAAGTTGGAAGCCAGACAGCAATATTGTAATTTACTACTGAGACTGAATGTTGAACTGAGAGTAAATGGCAATGGTGGAAGCAGCAGAGTATAGACAAATTTAATATTATTACTCTCCTTGAGATTGACTTTTATGCTACGCATGTTCAAGAGAAACATTTTATAAATGTACTAAATGAGGGGGGAAATGAATATTCATTATTATATTAGTAACCAATTTTATATACAAGACCCAAAGATACTCTTTTTGATTATTAAGGTACAGAACAGATTCTTTCATCTAGATTGCCTGAGATGGGAGCCATCTGACTATAGATGAGTCTCTTTGTCCAGGAAAGCTGGCATGATCAATCACTTCCCTCAGTCCTCCTCTAGAATAGGTCCATTTCTCATTATAATATTAATTCTCTCATTACATGTTAACAAATCATAGTTGATTTCCACTCATCAGAGACAACCCCTTTTCCAAAGGTATTTAAACATTCAAATGGCCTCCATGTGGGCTCTTTGATTTCCAAGAGAACTATTGACCTCAGTTTGTTAATTATATGTTAGTCTAATTAATAAATTGACAATTAATCACCCAGAAACTATATCTCCCAGACTTTTCCTCCATCTCATAATAATGAATAACTTATATGCAATAGGGAAAAATAAACCCATCATTTTTTTTCATTTAATACCTGAGGTAAAAACATTTGAAAAGTTAAAGTAATTGTCTAATACCTGTTCAAGTAAGGGCTATGAGGCAACCAGGTTTCTTGTAAACTAGCATATAGTTCAATTAGTGGCTACCCTCTTCCCTAGATGTTTATGCCCTCTTTAAGTTCAACTACACATTTGCTGTGCTTTGTGACAAGATTTTATTGAATTCATCTCTCTAGCATTACATATATTCTATATGTTTAAATTCTTGGATACTATCACTAATATAACTTCCATTAATATTAGTTATTCCTCATTTAAGAAAGATGACTGAAAACAAATTAATTGATCAAAACAAAGATAAAGGAATTCTTGTTTTACCTTACAAAAAAATTCTCATTTGTCTTACTCCCTTTAATTCATCAAGAATTAATTCCTATAAGCATAGGTGCTTTTGAAAAAAAAACTTGGCAAGATATGTACAATTAATACATTATCATTCTGATCATTAAATATATATTTAGTGCTTTGTACAAATGTTCTACAATAGCTCTACTTCAATGTCTTATCATAGTGTAGAGGACATTTTTTTTGGAGTGTGAGAAAGTGTATGTGATAGACTATGACCAGGGTTGGACTGGAGCCAGTTTAAACCAGTTTATCAGTAGTGACAGTTAAATTTTTAATATGAACATTTACACTTTGGAAATTACCAAACACTACAAATCAGAGTTTGATATATTATTTTATTGACTAGACTTGATAAAGTTAAAGAGAAAATGTTAATAATGTACACTGAATTGAAGTGTCATGGACTTTTGCTTCAGAGAGATGGTCATTAAACATTCACTAGTATACTACTGGCTAGAGCTAAACCAATACACATTACAAAGGAAGAAACAGGTTTGGTGGAATGATGATTTCAGGGGAGAAGACTTTAGGCTGAGGTGCAGACAAGATTCTAAAGTGAGAATCTCAAATCCTCTGGGGTTAGAAATGGACATTAGCCCTGCCATTTATGCAGTTAGAATATAAAGATTCTTTATTTCAAGAATAATGGAAGGCTTTACACTGATGATGGAATTCCTACCTTCTGCCCACTCCTCTCCCAATTTAAAAAAAAAAAAAAGTGTCCTCCTCATGGCAATATCTTAGCTTCTTAGACCTGGCAGATTCTCCAACGTGTGCTGGTCACATTTGCTACTATTTGAACTTTGTCTAGGTGAAGAAATAAAGGAGACAAAGGAAAGCTTGGCATGCAACTGAATGAGAAATAGAATTATAACTCTCAAATATATCCTTGTTCTTTGTTTAATCACTATATTCTTGTAATCTAAGTAAACTCATGTTTACTAAAGATCAGCGGAGCTAAAATCAGAAAGGACCGTCAAATTAGCTGCAGGATGATGATGATTTTGTAGTAAAACACAAAGACTATTTACTAAGGTGTAGAACGGTGATAAGTGTTGATGGTTGGATGACCCACACTGACAAAGACACAGAGTAATGAAGCACTGAAATAAGTGAAATGAACTATACTAGATCTTTGGGTTAACAAAGATAAGATACAGTCCCTGACTTTAAGGAGCTTGTAATTTCATTGGAGCAGAGGTAGATCTAAAAATAATAAAAAATAACCACATGAAATAAATATTATCATAAATAAATGCAATAGAAATTCAGATGACAGAACTTACTGATGGTAGAAGCAGTTGGTAAAGTTTCATGGTAGAAGTGAGACTTGAGAATTTTACAAATGAATATAATAAAGGAAAGATTCTCTCACTTAAGTGTTTATAATGTATCACGTGTTTTTTTTTTCTAATGAAACTTACTATTAGCTAAATTGCAAAAGATTTGAAGCAAGATTTCCAATTTTCTTTTGGGTACAGCCTTTTAAAAGGCATAAAGTAACTGAAAGGTCTAGTTAATATAACTGAGGTAATCAATGTAATGGATTTTCTCAAAAGATCAATAATTTTCATCAGTTTTTTTCTTCAAAATGTTAATGATATGTATAACATTGAGTTGAATTGATTCCAAAGAAAATAAAGCCATGATTTTAATAAGTCTTGTATTTTGTACTTGTTATACAACTGTGGCAAGATCAATTTAAGAACTGAAAAAGATAATATACTACTGGTAAGCATTAAAATAATTTCCTCAGGTATTATCTTTTATCTATTATTTCAGTGTACTTTATGTCATTCAATAATGTCTCCTACCATTTTTAAATGGTATGCTAAAAAACAAATCAACATTTTGTTCATAGCTTTTCTGTGAATTTTGATGAAATGCCTTTTGAATAATTAAAAGTATATCTTATACAGCTAAATCTTACTACAATGGTAAAAATATTTTTATAATTGAATTTATATAATTATTTAAAGTAAAGTAAATTATTCAAAACCTATTATGTTCTCATGTCTGCAGAGCCAGTTAGTCAGGGGATAATAGAAATTTTATATCTAAGCATAAGAACCAAAATTTCTAAGCAGAGGCATCATGATTCCATTTTATATACAATGGTCATACTCAGATCTAGATTATGCCTTAAGATACAGGGATTTTTCTTGATTAGATAAAATCATTGTACATCTTAAAATTTTTCCAGTGAGTTATATTTAGATGTATTCATTAAATTATAGACCTAGAAAGAATCTTGAAATGTCATCCCTTCCACCTTTCTGAACACAAATAGAACTTTATTCACCTTATTCCAGAAAAAAAAAAAAAGTTGCTAGCTCTTTGACTTAAAGGTGCCTGTAAAAATATATTCCACATACTATACTGGGAGCTCATAACATATTCATATTGCTGAATCTATGATTTCATTGGTATGGGTACTCTACATAATTTAGCAGTTAAAAACTTTCTTTTTAGTCATCTTTTGTGATTCTTGCTCATGTTGTTAACTATTTACTATTTGCAAGACCCTATGCGAGGCACTGAAAATACAAACTTAACTATGGCAGGGTGCCTACTCTCAGGAAACTTAGAGTTGGGGAAAGATACAAAGAGATGACTATGATATATCTGATCGTCAGTTTCCTCATTTGTAAAATGTGGGGGTTGGACTAGATGGACTTTAAAGTTTGATGATTTAAAATCTATCATCTGATAAAAAATGCAGAAGAGAAGTCCAAGAAAAGTTCTATGAAGTTAGGAAAGACTTACAGAGATGGAGAAGGACTGGTAGGCTATTCTAAGACATGGAGATAAGTGTAACAAAGGAAATAGACATGGGAAAAGAAAAAGTAAGAATTGGAGTTGGAGAATGCTTTGGTTTGTCTAAAGTGTAGAAAACATTAAGGAAAATAGTTTGAGATGATACTGCCAGAAACTTACTTTACAGCAAAATTTATAAACCTTGATACTTTCCCATAGTATGGTGAGGGGATCCAGTATTCAGCTAGAGTTAGGCAATCAATTGCCAAAATTACTCAGTAAGTTCCAGTTTTTCCCCTCATTTTTTCTCATCCACAGTTTTTTTGTCAAAGAAAAACATTTAAATGAAAGTCAAAGTAAGTAAATGGTGAATTTTCACTAGTAATGAATGCAGTATAACGATTATCTGATGTGATATTGGAAAAATACAGTCAAATTTAAGCTGTTTCTATTCAAATGTCAACATTGCCAAAATCTGTGAGTGGTCAAGTTTTCCACAATTAAATATAAATCTGCCTCAAAAATGAGTGTTGTTTTGTTTTCAGTTTTTAAAGCATGACATTTTTAAAGCTATCTCCTCACAAATATATAATCAATTTGAAGGAAAAACCCACCAAAGAAGTTAAAACTAGTTGAGGCAAACATAGCCTAAGAAGAAGAAACACAGAAACACAACCTAAAATGCTCAAATGCAAAAAAAAAAAAAAAATGATACTTTATAAGTATCACTGGGATTCAGAAGTTCTGAATCCAATTGGAGAAAGACTATTCTCTACAAATGCTTTAGTTGCAGATAGTATGAGTAAAAATAAATTGAGATGAAATTTGAAAATTTATATGCAGACGGTATTGCCAAGGTAATACTTAAAATATGTATATCTATATCTATCTATATATACATATGTGTGCACATATGTATGTGTATATCTTGGACAGATATTGTAGATGGATAATAAGCTAAGCCCAGAACTGAAAAATAGTATTAGGAAACCTGTACAGAATTAATCAATTGATTGAGTCTGAGTGGCTACTACAATTATAAGGAAGAAGAAATAACTCAAAGGGCAATGAAAAGATAAGTAGTAGGCATATTTTCAATTATATCATCCTATTACCAGTGACCCTGTAGGAAATGCATGACTAAAACATTAGGTTATAAGTAAGAAATAACACATAAACAGGCAGACAAACATGCACAAAAACATCTAGCACATCAGGTAGACACTCTGTGGAAGCCAGTGGCTTTCCATTGATTCCTAAATAAATGATCAAGTCCAGATCATGGCATTTCAGACCTTCTATCTAACTCTATTACAATGGTTTTCAAGCAGAACTCTCTTTTTAAAAAATTGTAACAAAGCCATCCTTCTTTTCAGGAAATAATCCAAGCAAAGAATTTTCTAGCTCAGATTTTTAAAAATATCAAATTGAGAGTTTGTTACAGTAAAAAACCCACAAAAATCTTCAAAATATAGTAAAATCATGTAACATACCGAGATAGATTTTATTTAAAATCTTGTATAATTTTCACATTAGTAAAACACAAATAATAATCATTGTGTTAATATTAATGCCTTCACTATTGTATTCTTTTGGCTGTTCCTTCCTACTCCCCATAGTATCTCACACTTCAGTGCCAGAGGCATGCTTCTTTACTGGAAAAACTTTGTCGTATTCTAACCACTTTTAAACTAATAAAGACTATTTTATGGTTTGTAGCCCACCATGACCCCTATTTTTTTTATTGATGGTCATTTACAAAGGCCATTGATTTGGGAAATTTAAGTATTTCAATCACATAACAAATAACAGTGTTCAAAGTAAATCCAGTATGTGTTTATAAAAATAAAGCATTTTATATCAAGTGTTTACTTAGAATAAAAATAGATGAAAATCAGAATATGAAAAATGCAACAGCAAATATAGATAACTTAACATATAAAAAGCACGATAAAATAATTCAGTAAGTTTATTTGACATGATATGATCTGAAAAAGCAGAAATCTGGAATGGTCTAACTCTAAATTAGAACAAAACATAATTTATAATTATAGTGTAATTTTTAGAACCGATAAAATAGCTGGAATATTTCATCAAGCTGATTCTATTTAAGGAAAATAATAGAAGTTAGTATACCATGAATAGGTTGGAAATGAAGTCCCCTAAGTCAGACATCCTAATGGTGTGCAATATTGCATTCCATTATTGATTAAAAGACTCTAACCTTGACATTTCATTCATTAGCTCCGTTTCTCATTACATGGAAACATTCAACATTTATCAAATTTATGTATAGCTTTTCCTCTCAGTATGGATACTACTATACTACTACTGTACTCTCTTTGAAATCTCTCTCTCTCTTTCTCTCTCTCTCTCTCTTTCTCTCTCTCTCTTCATTTACCTAATTTTACCATACTACAGCAATATTATTGCTTATAATTTTAGAAGTTTCCAAATCTCCTGTACCAGCTGACAACCCTGTCCAAATCTGAGCATCTTTAAATACTCCAGGACCACGAGAATACATGATACTGGGCCCAGAAAGAGGATACATACATGCATGTACATATATATGTATGTGTGTATGTATATATGTATGCATACACATGTATATATAAACACACATATATTTATGCATATATGCATGGCTGCATGTATACTTATTCATACACAATATGTATGTGTTGTATGTGTGCATGTGTAAAACATATATATATATATGTAATATCCACATATGCATTCACATTATAGACATGTATATTTACATTATGTGCATGTTGGTGTGTGTTTATAGCACATTTCTCTCTACCTGCTTTTTAATTGTGTCAGTCTAAAATGATTATTAGAAAATCCTATGGGTCACTCAATTAAAACAGCTATTATCCTATCCCTTTTTTTTTTTATTAGATACCTTGAAAAGACCATATGTAATTGTTACCTCCCTTTCCTTTCCTCTCACTTTTCTTTACTGTCTGCAGTATGGTTTCTCACTTTAGCATTCAACTGAAACTTCTCTCGCTAAAGTTACCAACGATCTCAATTGCCAGATTTCATGACCTTGGCTCAGTCTTTATCCTTCTTGACCTCTATGCAGCCTCTCATACAGTATATCAGCCTCTTCTTGACTTTCTCTTTTCTCTAGGTTTTCATGACACTTTATTTCTGGTTCTTCTCCTAGCTATCTGCCAGCTCCTTCACAGTTTCCCCAAACCCTTCTACTCCCCTAACTTCTCTTTTACGGTAACCAGCATCCTCCTGGTCACCAAGTCTCATAAACTAGGTGTCATCTTGAATGATCTCTAATCCACCCTAACCCAAGAGCAATGGTGACTACCCCAATGCAGTCCCACACTACCTCATAATTAGACTATTTCAAGACGCTGTTGGTCAGTTTGCCAGGCTTCAGTCTCTTCAATTCAGTCCATCCTCTACCTAACTGTCAAATCAATCTGTCCAAAGTTTGGATCTGATCAAATCATTCCTTCAGTTCATAACTTGAGTGACTCATTATTGCAGTGTCAAATAATTTAAGAATAAGATCCAAGGGGAAATTTAGAAAGGTTTGAAAAGTGATGTAGAAGTTCAGAAGTATGACAAGATAGCACAAACGCTTAGTGATAAACACAATATCACCTTTCAATCGCATTCTGGAGAATTACATTTTTAAAATAACCTTGAAACTCACAATAACATTTCTCTTTTTTCTCACTTTATTCATTTTCTTTGTAAATAGCATGTTATTTTATTTTCCAATTGCATGTAAAGATAGTTTTCAACATTCATTTTAAAAGACTTTGACTTCAAAAATTTTTCCTTTCGGAGGCGGAGCCAAGATGGCGGAGTGAAAGCAACGACTCACCTAAGCTCCTGGAAAAACTCCTTTGGATATCTCTGGGGGGAGAGTCTGACCAGACTTTGAAGGTGTAGAATCCAGTGGGAGACGGACTTTGACAGATTCGGAGCCCAGGCTGGACTGGAAGGTCCATGGGAGGGATCTGTTCCGCGGGGGTAAGACCCCGGCGCACAGCGCAGCGCGGTCGGCGCGGCAGGGCGGAGGCGACCCGAGGGGCCCGAGAGTGGCGGGCGAGACCAGCGGAGCAGGAGATAAGCCAGGCCGAGCCAACGATATCAGCGCAACAGCCTTTGAAATCTTCAGCCTAAAGACGGGACTTCAGTGGGTCACTACTTGAACATCCAGGAGCTGGGATGCCGGAGTGATCAGTAAGTGCTCTCCCCTCCCCCCCGATGACCGTGAGGGAACCATAAAATTCTTCCCCAGATTAATCCTGGATCAGTGGGAACAGCAGAAGGGGGCGGGTGGTCTCATAACACCAGAGGCTGGAAAAGTGGCAAAGGGGGATTCTTCCCACCGTGGTGGAGGCTATCTGGAGGGACAGATGACCCAGGGCAGAGAAAATTCGCACTGAGACCCAAGCAAGCCTCAGCCCGGGAGACGAGCCCCAGGAGGGGCGGGAACACGCATTAGCCTCTAGGCGTGCCCCAGCCCTCCAGGGGAAAGGGAAGACAATAGGGAAGCTGGGATCACCATTCCCGGACCTTGCCTTTGCCTCAGGCCAGCTGAGGAGACATCCTGAGACCAGACCACACCTCCCACACACCTATCAAGCTAACCCCAGGGTTGATCTGGGAAACAACAACAACAACAACAACAACAAAAAAAAAAAGCCTGCTTTTAGCCTAGACAAACATCAACTCAACTTAAAAGATCTGTATCTTCTGACTGAAAGAACCAAAAGCTACAACACTCAGCCAACATCATGAATCAGAAAAAGCAGACGAAAAGTGAAAAAACCATAGAATCTTTCTATGGGGATAAGGACCAAAACACAAACACCAAAGAGGTCAGAGCTGAGACTGTACTTCCATCTGAAACCTCAGATGGGACTATGAATTTCTCGCAAGCACAACTAGATTACCTGGAACGTCTGAAGAAGGATATAAAAGAAAAACTGGCCAATGATTTTAAAACTAGAAAAAAAGAATTCACTGATGAGAACATCAATCTGAAAAAGAAAATTGAAGAAATGGAAAAGGAAGTTCAAAAATTAACTGGAGAGAATAATTCCCTAAAAGGAAGAGTTAATCAAACGGAAAAGGAAACTCAAAACCTAATAGGGAAAATTGATCAGATGGAAAAGGAAACCCAAAACCTAACTGGGAAAATTGGTCGAATGGAAAAAGAAGTACAAAAATTAAATGGAGAAAATAGCTCCTTAAAGGGAAAAATTGGCCAGATGGAAAAGGAGATGCGAAAGCTAACTGAAGAAAACAATACGATCAAGATTAGAATTGGGCAAGTAGAAACTAATGACTCAATGAGGCAACAAGAATCAGTCAAACAAAATCTAAAGAATGAAAAGATAGACGAAAATCTAAAATATTTAATTGGAAAAACAACTGACCTGGAAAATAGATCCAGGAGAGAAAATCTAAGAATTATTGGCCTGCCAGAAACCCATGATGAAGAAAAGAGTCTGGACAATATCTTCCAGGAAATCATCAAGGAAAACTGCCCAGAAGTACTAGACTCAGAGGGCAAAATAGTCATCGAAAGAATCCACCGTTCCCCACCAGAAAGGGATCCCAAACTCAAAACCCCAAGAAATATAGTTGCCAAATTCCAGAGCTATCAAGTGAAGGAGAAAATACTACAAGCAGCCAGAAAGAAACAATTTAAATATCAAGGTCACACAGTCAGGATCACACAGGACCTTGCAGCTTCTACATTAAAAGATCGAAAGAATTGGAACCCAATATTCCGTAAGGCAAAGGAGTTGGGACTCCAACCAAGGATCAACTACCCAGCAAAGGTCAGCATAACATTTCAGGCAAGGAGAAAGTCATTCAACGAAATAAGGGATTTCCAGAGCTTCCTGACCAAAACACCAGAACTCAATAGACAATTTGATCTTCAAATGCAGGTCTCCAGAGAATCATAAAAAGGTAAACAGAGGGGAAAAAACAAAAACAAAAACTTGCAACTCAATTAGGGCAATCTGTTTACCTCCCTATAAGGGAAGATGATACCTGTTAATCTTGAGAACTGTGCAGCTATTATGATAAAAGGGATATATGTAGAGGGAACGGGCATAAAATAAATGATGTCATGTCAAAAATATGATTTAAGTATGAGAAGGGAACGTAATAGGAGGTGTGGAAAGGGGGAAGCAGAAAATGGCAAATTATATCACAGGAAGAAGTACAAAACTATAGTAGAGGGAAGGAGGGGAGGGAGATGAGCATTGTTTGAGAGGTACTCTCATCTGATTTGTTCAAAGGAGGGAACAATAATCTTAAGCAGATAATCCTAACTAGCTCTATAGGTAGTGGGAGGGGAAGGGGGAAGAAAGGGGAGGGTGGCTAAAAGGGAGGAAAGAAGCAATAAGAGTAAAGGGGAGTAAAAGGGAGGGGGGCTAAAAGAAGGAGGGGAAGGCTGCAGGAGGAGGGGGAGAAAAGTGAATACTATTGAGGAGGGGAAGGGAGACGGGAGAGTTAAAAGCACAAATGGTGGGAAAGAGGGTGGAGGGAAATACACGGATTGTAATCATAACTGTGAATGTGAATGGGATGAACTCTCCCATAAAACGGAGACGGATAGCAGAATGGATTAAAAGCCATAATCCAACAATATGCTGCTTACAAGAAACACATTTGAAACGGGGGGATACACATAGGATAAAGGTCAAAGGATGGAGCAGAATATATTGTGCCTCAGCTCATGTAAGAAAGGCAGGAGTAGCAATCCTAATCTCAGACAAAGCAAAAGCAGAAATAGATCTAATCAAAAGGGATAAGGATGGAAACTATATCCTACTAAAAGGCACCATAGACAATGAAGCAATATCATTACTAAACATGTATGCTCCAAGTGGTATAGCATCCAGATTCTTAGAGGAGAGGTTGGGGGAGTTGAAGGAAGAAATTGATAGCAAAACTATACTAGTGGGGGACCTCAACCTCCCCCTCTCTGAACTAGATAAATCCAACCTCAAAATAAACAAGAAAGAGGTTAAGGAGGTAAATAAAACTCTGGATAAGGTAGATATGATAGATCTTTGGAGAAAATTAAATGGGAATAGAAAGGAATATACCTTTTTCTCAGCAGTACATGGAACATTTACAAAAATTGACCATGTACTAGGACATAAAAATCTCACAATCCAGTGCAGAAAGGTAGAGATAATCAATGCATCCTTTTCAGATCATAATGCATTAAAAATTACATGTAATAAAAGGCCATGGAAAGAGAAACCAAAAATCAATTGGAAACTAAATAATCTAATTCTAAAGAAGGATTGGGTTAAAGAAGAAATCATAGAAACAATCAACAACTTCATTCAAGAGAATGACAATAGTGAGACAACATACCAAAACTTATGGGACACTGCAAAAGCAGTTATTAGGGGAAGTTTTATATCTCTGAATGCTTACATAAATAAAATAGAGAAAGAGGAGATCAATGACTTAGGCTTGCAGTTGAAAAAGCTAGAAAAAGAACAAATTGAAAATCCCCAAGTAAATACCAAATTAGAAATACTGAAAACCAAAGGAGAGATTAATAAAATTGAAATAAAGAAAACTATTGAATTAATAAATAAAACCAATAGTTGGTTTTATGAAAAAACTAATAAAATTGATAAACCTTTGGTTAATCTGATCAAAAAAAAGAAAGAAGAAAACCAAATTACTAACATTAAAAATGAAAGGGGTGAACTCACCTCCAATGAGGAGGAAATTAAAACAATAATTAGAAACTACTTTGCACAACTTTATGCCCACAAATTCGACAATCTAAATGAGATGGATGAATATCTTAAAAAATACAAATTGCCCAGATTAACAGAAGAGGAAGTTGAATACTTAAACAACCCCATCTCAGAAAAAGAAATTGAACAAGCCATCAATGAACTCCCTAGGAAAAAATCTCCAGGGCCAGATGGATTCACAAGTGAATTCTATCAAACATTTAAAGAACAGTTAATTCTAATACTACATACACTATTCTTGAAAATTGGGGAAGAAGGAGTCCTCCCAAATTCTTTCTATGATACAAATATGGTTTTGATACCCAAACTAGGAAGAGACAAAACAGAGAAAGAAAATTATAGACCAATTTCCCTAATGAATATAGATGCAAAAATTTTAAATAAGATTTTAGCAAAACGAATACAGCATCTTATCACGAGATTAATACATTATGATCAGGTAGGATTCATACCAGGACTACAGGGCTGGTTCAATATTAGGAAAACTATTAGCATTATCTATCACATCAACAACAAAGCTAACAAAAACCACATGATTATCTCAATAGATGCAGAAAAAGCTTTTGACAAAATACAACATCCATTCCTACTAAAAACATTGGAGAACGTAGGAATAAAGGGAACTTTCCATAAAATAATAAACAGTATCTATCTAAAACCTTCAGCAAGCATTATATGCAATGGGGATAAGCTAGATGCATTCCCAATAAGATCAGGGGTGAAACAAGGTTGTCCATTATCACCACTATTATTCAATATGGTACTAGAAATGTTAGCTGTAGCAATTAGACAAGATAAAGATATTCAAGGAATAAGAATAGCCAAAGAAGAAACTAAGTTATCACTCTTTGCAGATGATATGATGATTTACCTAGAGAATCCCAGAGATTCAAGTAAAAAATTACTTGAATTAATAAACAACTTTGGCAAAGTTGCAGGGTACAAAATAAACCCACACAAATCTTCTGCATTCCTATATATTAGCAACAAAGTTCAACAGCAAGAGATAGAAAGAGAAATCCCATTTAAAGTTAGGGTAGACAGTATAAAATACTTAGGAGTCTACCTGCCAAAACAAACCCAGGGACTATATGAACACAATTACAAGACACTTTTTGCACAAATAAAGTCAGATTTAAGTAAGTGTAAAAACATTAGTTGCTCATGGGTAGGCCGTGCTAATATAATAAAAATGACAATTCTACCCAAATTAATATACTTATTTAGTGCCATACCAATTAAACTATCAGACAATTACTTTCTAGAGCTGGACAAAATAATATCAAAATTCATTTGGAAAAACAAAAGGTCCAGAATATCAAAGGGACTAATGAAAAGAAATGCCTGGGAAGGTGGCCTAGCGCTACCAGACCTTAAACTGTACTATAAAGCAGCAATTATCAAAACCACTTGGTATTGGCTAAGAAACAGAGAGGTAGACAAGTGGAATAGACTTGGCACTCAAGATGCAGTAGGCAAGGAATATAGCAACCTTTTGTTTGATAAACCCAAGGACCCCAGCTTCTGGGATAAGAACTCATTGTTTGATAAAAATTGCTGGGAAAACTGGATAACAGTGTGGCGGAAATTAGGCATAGACCCATACCTGACACCGTACACAAGAATAAAGTCCAAATGGGTACATGATTTAGGTATAAAGATTGATACCATGAATAAACTGGAGAAGCAAGGAATAGTGTATTTATCAGATCTATGGAGAAGGGAAGAATTCTTTACTAAAGGATAGATAGAATGCATTATGAAATGCAAAATGGATAACTTTGATTACATTAAACTGAGAAGTTTTTGCACAACCAAACCCAATGCAACCAAAATCCGGAGGGATGTAGTAAATTGGGAAAAAATTTTTACAGCTAAGCTCGGGGATAAAGGCCTCATTTCTAGAATATATAGAGAACTGACTCAAATGTATAATCATACAAGTCATTCCCCAATTGATAAATGGTCAAAGGATATGAACAGGCAATTTTCAGAGGAAGAAATTAAAGCTATCTATAATCATATGAAAAAATGCTCTAAATCACTATTGGTTAGAGAGATGCAAATCAAAACAACTCTGAGGTACCACATCACACCTATAAGATTGGCAAACATGACAGAACAAGAAAATGATAAATGCTGGAGAGGATGTGGGAGAGTTGGAACACTAATTCATTGTTGGTGGAGCTGTGAGCGCATCCAACCATTCTGGAGAGCAATTTGGAACTATGCCCAAAGGGCTACAAAAATGTGCATACCCTTTGACCCAGCAATATCGCTACTAGGACTATATCCCCAAGAGATCATAAAAATGGGAAAGGGTCCCACATGTACAAAAATATTTATAGCAGCACTCTATGTAGTTGCCAAAAACTGGAAGTCAGGGGGATGTCCATCAATTGGGGAATGGCTGAATAAATTATGGTATATGAATGTAATGGAGTACTATTGTGCCATAAGAAATGATGAACAAGAAGACTTCAGAGAGGCCTGGAAGGACTTATATGACCTGATGCTGAGTGAAAGGAGCAGAACCAGGAGAACTTTATGCACAGCAACAACCACAGTGTGTGAGAGTTTTTTCTGGTAGACTTAGATTTTTGTAATAACACAAGAACTTCTGAAAAAAAAAAAAAATCCCAATGGTGGACCTCAAGGCAAAATGCCTTCCACACTCAGAGAGAGAAATATGGAAGTCACTCACATAATGTAGCAGATCATGTTTGTGTATGTGTATCTGTTTGTGTATCATGTTCTGATTTGTTATACGGATTCTTTCATTTATCTTAGTCTGACTACATAGCATGACTATAGTGAAAATATACTCAATAGGAAAGTATATGTAGAATCTATACAGAATTGTATGCAGTCGTGGGGAGGGAGGGAGGTAGTGGGGGATGGGTGGGGAGGGATAAAATCGCAATTGTATGGCAGTGATTTTTAAACATTAAAAAAAAATAAAATAAAAATATTTTACCTGAAAAAAAAAAATTTTTCCTTTCCTTCCTTTTCTCCTCCCTTCTCATATGGCAATCAATATGATATGGGTTGTACATGTGCAATCATGGAAACACTTGTGTATTAGTCATGTTGTGAAAGAAGAAACAACAGAAGGGAATAGCCACAACCCTCCCCTTCCCCCCAAAAAGTGAAAATAATATGCTTCAATCTGCATTCAGACTTCATAGTTCTTTCTCTGCATGTGGATGGTATTTTCTATCATGAATCTTTTAGAATTATATTGTATCACTGTATTGCTGAGAAGAGATGTTAGTCATAGCTGATTGTCACACAGCGTTACTAACACTGTGTACAATGTTCTCCTGGTTCTGTTCACTGCACATTCAACATCAATTCATTTAAATCTTTCTAAGTTTTTTTGAAAGTCACAAACTATACCATAGTTCTGCCACAGTGTTGTCAGTGATAGCTTATGAGTAAAATATGTAGAACTAGTAAAGAAGGTTTGCCAGTTTGGTAGTTGAATAAGAAACAAAAAGCTGTCTATAATCATGTCCATTCACTGTTTAGGAACTTTATTCTCTTGGTTAAGAGTAGAGAGTAGACTTGCACATACCACCATTAGGTAAAAAGGTATTACATAATATCATTATCAATATATGATAGTTCTTGTTTTGTGGAAGTGGATTGTTCTGCATCTAAATAAAGCACTTTTTATATAATGCAAATTTCCCCAGAGAAGTGGGAAAAGGAAGGAAGCATGAAAGGGGTTGTATGCACCTGGAGGGTAGGAGCCAGGGACAGAAAAGTGAAAACAAAAGAAGGATCATGCCTCAAGGGCAGTTAGATCCTGTCTTCTATGTAGAGCTCCACTTGAATGGAATCAGGCTTTAGCTGTGAGCCTTCTTTGCCATGAAGACATGCAAGCCTTGTATAGTTACAAGAGTGTAATATGGGTATAAAATAAACCAATACAGTCCTTTTGGCAGACTTTATACTGGCTCTGCTGGTTATAGTTGGTAGGTTGAAATGGAAATCTTTGGTGTTACCTGAACTATTCCTACAGACATTACTAAACAATATCAGATCACTGGGAAGAGGAGAGGGAAGAAAGAAATTTCTCCTCTAGTTGTAAAGACAAAGTAGGCTGGAAGGCTTTGCCACAACAATTCCCTTTTCAACCACAATTTTATATGTAGTGAAGAAACTAGATGGCATCTGGTGGCTCAGTGTGAACTACAGGGAACTGAACAATATTTTCCTGCACATTGCTGCAGCTGGTCCTGACTTTATCCATATGAGGAACCAGGTAGACAAACTTCTATTAACTTTGTGATTTAGACTAGTCAGGAGTTTTTACTTGGGAAGGAGTCCACTATACTCTCACCATTCTTTCTCAGGGCTGCCTGAACTTCCCTTCATACTTCCATAGTCTATTGGGAAAAAAAAAAACATGAAAAAGGCTTCCCTTCATGAGGGCATCAAGGTACACCACTGCTTTGAGGACTAGGCCAGATCAAGCAATTGTGGAAGCTAAGTCTCTGGATTGGATGGAACCATACATAAAAGGAAATTGGCTCCACAAAAATCTTGGGTCTAGCCAAGACCGATAAAGTCATTTGGGAATACAGTGTATAAAAAGAACCCAGATGATTTCAGATATAGTTCAGAATAAACTACTGATTCTTATTTCCCCACAATCCAAAAGAAATTCCAGAAGCTTGTTGGAATTTTGGAGTTCTAGAGAGCCTATAAATCCCAATTGGGTATTATTATGACCCCTATTTACTGAATCACCCAAAAGGCTACCTCTTCTGGGTAGGGTCCAGAGCAGGATGTAATCCTGAAAGACCTAAGACATGTCATCCATCAATTTCTTTCCCAGGGCCCATATCAGTCTGAGAGGCTTATATTTCTAGAAATCTCTTTTCACAAAGACTAGGTAGTCTTTAGTAGGTACACAGGGGTAGCCAGAGCAACTGAATCTTAAGTTTTTGGAACTAAATCCATCTTAAAGCAGCCACTGCATACTACTGAACTCTAATCATACATGTGCTGTTGAACAAAAATTGAGAAAATTGTGCAACCATTCTTAATGGGTTCACTACATTGATATTACATGTTGGTATTACATGACCTCAACTGAACCCTTGCTTCTGTGAGGCAATCCTATTATACCTGTCTTATAAATTTCCTTCAAAGTGGCTCTTCCAAACTTTTTCATCACTCCTCAAACCTACCCTTGCTCTCTCTCTCTCTCCCTCTTAGCTCAGAATCTTTCCTCATATTTTGTGGAAAAAAAAAAATTTGAGGCCATTTGCCATGAACTCTCTCCTCTTTGTCATCTCTTATCACTCAGATGACTTTTGCCACTATTTTCTCCTTTGCTCCTTTATCAAATGATGAAGTGACCTTACTCCTTACCCAGGTTAATTCCTCTGTTTGTTCAAGATCTCATTCCATCTCATCTTTCTCAATGGATTGCCCCTCTGCATTTCTCCTCTTTCACTTGTCTTCAATCACTATCTACTGTCTCATTCCCTACTGCCTATAAACATGCCCACATATCTCTGACCTTCAAAAAACCCTCTCTCAACCTTTCTACCTCTGCTAAATGTTGTCCTGTTTCTAATCTCTGTAGGTAAACTACCTGAAAATGTCTTCTACAGTAAATGTCTCCACATTCTTTACTCTCACTTTCTTCTTAACTCTCTACAATTTGGTTTCTGACCTTATTATTCCAATGAAATCACTCTCTCCAAAATTACTAATGATCTCTTAGTTGCCAAATCCAATGGTCTTTTCTCAATCCACATTCTCCTTGACTTCTATGAAATCTTTGGCATTGGTGATCATCTCCTCCTCCTCAATAATCTCTTCTCTCTAAGTTCTTGGGATGCCACTCTCTTCTGGTTCTCTGCCTTTCATGTAAGTATCACTCTTCCCTCTCCCACAAATGGGATCCTCCTCTCAACAATGCCCTCTAAACATAGATGTCCATGTGGGTTCTGTCTTGGGCCCTCTTTTTTCTCTCTACTACTTCCCTTGGAGATGTCATCAGCTCCCATGAATTTTACTACTATCCCTCTCTTAATGATGCTTAAATCTAGCCATCCTTCCCCAAACTCTCTGCAAATCTCCACTCTTGCGTCTCCAACTGCCTTTCAGATAACTCAAACTTTCCACTAAACATCCTAAACTGAATATATCCCAAAATAAGCTCATTATTTCCCCTCAAATCCTTCCCCTCTTCTACCTTCCTTATTACTGTGGAGGGCAACATCATTCTCCCAGTCTCTCAGGATGACATCTTAGGAGTCATCTTAGATTTCTCATTATCTTTCACCAACACCAACACCATCACCAATACCACCATCTCAATATCCAATCTATTGCCAAGGTCTGTCAATAGTATCAACCTTGCAATATCTCTCAAATATACTTCTTCTTCTTTTCTGACACTGTGCCCCCTCTAGTGTAGGCCTTTATCCTCTTTTGCCTGGATTATTTCAATAGACTGCTAGTGGGTCTGCCTGCCTCAAGTCTCTCCCCACTCCAATCTTTTTCCTAAATCATAGTTCTGATCATGCTATGCTTTTATTCAATAAACTCCAATGCCTTTCTACTGCCTCCAGAATGAAAAGGAAAGTGCTTTCTTTGGTATTCAAAGCCTTTCATAATCTTAGTCCTCTGACTTTTTTTTTTCACATCTTCCTCCCTGACACATAATCTTTGATCCAGTGACATCCACCGTATTCCATGAACACAACACTCCATTTCTTGACTCCAGGCATTTTCTTTGGTTGTCCAACATTCTTAGAATGCTCTCTCTCCTCAGCTCCACCTGCTGGCCTCCCTGGCTTCCTTTAAGTCTCAACTAAATTCTCATCTTTTACTGGAAGTCTTTCCCAATCCATCCTAATTCCAATGCTTCCCCTCTGTCAAACATTTTCTATTAATCCTTTATGTAATTTGCATTACATATATATATTTGTTTTGCACATTGTCATAAGATTATAACCTGCTTAAGGATTGTATTTTGCCTCTTTTTTCATCTCCGTTACTTAGCATAGTACCAAGCATACAATAAATGCTTAATGAATGGTTATTCATTGATTGATTGAGCAGATGATGCATGCTCATACCCCTACCCCTTACTCAAATTTTCCTAGTATGAGTTGGACGATGAAATATAGACTCTCTAAAGCGGTCAAAAGGTGTTAGGAGACCTCTGTTGTTACACTGAAATGGTACATTCGAAATTCTGGTATGAGGAAGGGGGTTAGAAAAGGTGCCCTAAACATTGCTTGCTTACTCAACCCTGGCCTGATTACTGTGACAGGTAGGGAATCCCACTTTGCAGTTGAAACAAATGTACAAAATGTGCAAAAACAACTTCGAAAATGATTCCATTCATCATCGGCACATGAAATGTGCACACACATTATAGACAACACAAAATCTGGTAGACCTGAAAGATGAACTGCTCTTGCTATAAGAGAACTCAACAGGTATCACATCCAAATAGCAGCCCTGAGTGAAACAAGGTTGGCAAATGAAGGCCAGCTTACTGAAGTTGGAACTGGATACACATTTTTCTGGAGTGGGAGCAGTGAAGGGGAGTGCTGTGAAGCTCGCTTGAATTTTGCAATCAAATCTAATCTAGATAGCAAGCTGGCATGCCTGCCAAAAGGAGTGAATAACAGGCTCATGACAATGAGATTGTCACTCACAGGAAAATGCCATGCTATAATCATCAGTGCCTGTGCTCCCACCATGACGAACCTTGATGAAGTTAAAGAAAAATTTTATGAAGACCTAGAGACCCTTATCATAAATGTGCCAAAAGAGGAGAAGCTTGTAATTCTGGGTGACTTTAATGCTAGTGTAAACTCAGACTACCAGACTTGGCAGGGAGTCCTAGGGAGGAATGGAGTTGGAAACAGCAACAGTAATGGTCATTTACTGCTGAAGACTTGTACACTGCATAACTTTCTTATACCAACACTGTGTTCTGTTTATCTAAGCTTACTTAAAACTTCATGGGTGCACCTTTGCAGCAAATATTATCGTCTAATAGACTATGTAATTGCAAGGAAAAGAGACAGACAAGACGTGAGAGTGACAAAAGCAGTGTGTGGTACAGAGTGCTGGACTGATCATAGACTTATCCTTTCCAAGCTAAATATTTACATTTATCAAAAGTGCTGCCCTCAAGGCAACATGACTACCAGAAGAATTAATGTCAACAAATTGGAACTCTTCCCTGAGCATGAATAGTTTGTTGCTAACTTGGAGGGCAAGTTGAGCCCATACATAGTTGGCAACAGTGGAGCAGAACAGGAGTGGGAAACTTTCAGAGACTTGGTGTACAGCTCTGCATTTGCTCATCTGGGTCAGAACACTTGCAAACACCAAGACTGGTTTGATGAAAATGATGGGGAAATTCTGAAGCTGCTAAACGAAAAATGAGAACTCCACAGGAGGATAGTTCATCCACCTCTAAGAAGGGAGCATTTAATTCCATTAAAAGCAAAGTACAAGCAAAGCTTAGAGAGATTCATGAATCCTGGCTCAGTAAGAAGGCACATGAAATTCAGTCTTATGCTGATAGCAACAATCCAAAGTGCTTTCATGATTCCTTGAAAGCTATTTATGAACCAAAAACCTGTGGAGCATAACAGCTATTCAGTGCTGATGGAACCACATTGATTAGTGATAAGGACATGATCCTAGGAGAGATGGGCTGAACACATCTATAGTGTTCTCAACAGACCATTATCAATCAATACTGAAGCCATTGATCAGTTACCTCAGGTTGAAGTCAGTCCCTCCTTACCTGAACTGAAGAAGTGGTTTTGAGGGCCATTAAACTCCTTTCATGTGGCACAGCACCTGGTGCTGATTCTATTCCAGCTGAGATCTACAAGGTAGGGGGACCATTTCTCATACAAAAGTTGAATGAAATTTTCCAGGTTATATGGCAAAAGGAAGTTATCCCCCAGGAGTTCAAGGATGCTTCCATTGTCCATCTCTATAAATGTAAAGAAAATAAATTGTCCTGTGACAATCACAGGAGGTGTCTCTCTCTTAGTCATTGCTGGCAAAATCTCTTGCTAGAGTTCTCCTTAATAGCCTGATCATTCTCCTGGAAGATAGCCATCTATCTGAGAATCAGTGTGGCTTTACAGAAGGCCAAGGAAGAGTTGATATGGTCTTTGCTGCCCGACAACTCCAGGAGAAATGCCAGGAGCAGAACAGAGGTCTGTACACAATGTTTATAGATCTGATCAAAGCCTTTGACACTGTCAGATGTGAGGGTTTATGGAAAATTATGCCAAAATTTGGTTGCCTGGAGAAAGTCATCAATATTGTATGTCAATTTCATGATGGCATGTTTGCCCAAGTTCTGCATAATAGACAAAGCTCTTGAGCCTTCCCAGTCAATAACGAGTGAAACAGGGCTGTGTGCTTGCTTCCATGCTTTTTAGCATGATGTTTTCAGCCATGTTGTCAAATGCTTTCAATGAGAATGAACATGGCATAAAGTTCAACTACAGTACTGAAGGTAAGTTCTTCATTTTCCAAAGGCTGCAAGCCAAGACCAAAGTGGAGGGAGTGTTGGTGCATGAATTTCTGTTTGCAGATGATTGTGCCCTCAATGTAGCCTCTGAAGCTGAGATGCAACAAAATATGGATCAATTTTCTGCTGCCTGTGCTAATTTTGGCCTAATAATTAACACTAAGAAAACACAGATACTCCATCAGCCACCACCACACCATTCATATGTGGAACTGTCAGTTACAACAAATGGAGAAATTCTGAATACTATGGATAAGTTCACTTACCTTTGCAGTATACTTTCCAGGGATATACACATTGATAATGAGGTTGATGCACACATTGCCAGAGCTAGCTCAGTGTTTGGGAGGCTCTGAAGAAAAGTTTAGGAGAGAAGAAGTATTAGACTTACTCCCAAACTGAAGGTCTACAGAGCCACCGTGCTGATCTCATTGTTGTATGCTTGTGAAACATGGACAGTCTACCAGTGCCCTGCAATGAAACTGAATCGCTTCCATTTGAACTGTCTTAGGAAGATTCTGAAGATCACCTGGCAGGATAAGACACTAGGCAGGATAAAATACTGGACACTAAAGTCCTTGCTCGAACTAAACTGCCAAGCACTCAAACTATGCTTCAGAGAGTGCAACTCTGACGGACTGGCCACATTTTTTGAATGTAAAATACACACTTGCTGAAAAGACTATTTCATGGAGAACTTGCATGGAGCAGGTGATCATATGGTTGTCAGAAGAAGCGATACAAGGACACCCTTAAGATCTCTTTCAAGAACTTTGGATTTGAATGTGCAACATGGGAGACATTGGCAGAGGACTGCTCAGCATGTCGTGCCTGCATCAGAAAGGGTGAGCAAACCAGATTTGAAGCAGCAAAAAATAAACATAAGATATTTGGAGTATCCACCTCAAATGTTCACAGGGACTACCTGTGCCCAACCTGTGGTAGAGCATTCTGAGCTCATATTGATCTGATCAGGCACAGTCAGACACATTTTATCTTGGTGATGTCATTTGGTCCTCTCTGAAAATGAAGGACAACAACAAACCGAAATTCAAGGTCACACCAATCTAAGCCCCTGGAATGTTAATTGACTCTTCCCTGCCCATTAATGGGCCTCAGGTACCTTTTGTTAATTTTCTAATGAGGCACTGATTCTCAACGGTTGTGATGGCCTCTGGCTCTGAAAGTTGTATAAATACTCTGAGGTGAAGTTTTACATTGGGCCTTACTCAGTGGAAGTGTTTGGCCAGATGAGACTCTGGGGAGCTGCTAAGGAGCCCCCACCTTGCTGCTTCTCTCTGTGGTAACTATGTATGTTTTGCTTGTGGTCAGACAGTTGGAAGCCCTGAGGGTTGATCTTTATTTCTCTTTGAAGTTCAGGGTGCTTTTTTCCCTGAACTAAGTGAATGATGAATGTGCTTGGTTAAAGTAGATGGTTGACCTCTCAAAAGTTGTTTTCCTTTTAAAAAAGCATATCTAAAAACCTGTACAGCAGGCCCTTCTGTGTATGTCAGGGTTCTTGCTGTTATAACCCCTTAGGTTTTAGTCAATCTCAAAATGCCCTCACTTAGACTTAAAAAATAGATTGTAATTTCACCAGAAACTGAGGTTTCTAGTCCAAGTCTTTTCTGGTAGTTCAATGGGCTCTATATATGAGGATCTGGCCTCTGAAGAATACTGTTTTATCTGGCTTACTAATGGCTCTGCCCATTAGGAGAGAAGTATATAAAACTGGACTTTAGTAGCCATTGTTCTGGTAGTAAAGGATGCAAAGGGGAAAGGAGGTCCTTACAATTCATCTTAGTCTGATGAGCTATAGTCTACCTGGCTGGCATTTGAGAAGACCTTGAAGAATGGGGCAGTTAAACTATTTATCCACACTGGAAAAAGGACAATGGCTATGGGTGTGGCAGAGAGGTTTACATTTTGAAAACAGAACACTGGATAATCAAGTGATCCCCTGTTTGGCATCAGGACCAATGGAAGATGTTTACTGATGCCTCTGACTGAATAATTGTTTGTGGGACATAACAGTATCCATCAGAAATATCATATACCCTTGAAGAGCTGAATAAGCGTAAAATCACATTTATCAAATAGAAGGGTTTGAGACGTGGGTCTGTCACCAGAGCAGCAGCCAACAAACTTCTCACAGAATGTATTCTCCCTTCTTAGCAACCCTTCTGCACCATCGCCTCTGATCAGGAGATCTTCATCTTAAAAGAGGCCCATTACTATGAAGAAGATTTTTGTCTTCAGGACATGATGGAACGTTGGGTTTGTACCCTGAAACAACAGCTTTGTTCTTGTGGCCTTGACTTGCACAGTTGCAGAAGCTATGTTTTCAACAAATAAATCATTACTTCAAAAGGGGAATGCTTTCTAGTTCAGCAGTTTCTTGGTTCTGGCCTCTAGGAAGACACATGTTGAGGATAATCTGATTTTATATGTAATCCTGGTGTTAGGTTCATTTTTATTACACTCATTGAACAGAAGTACCCTTGGCCTCAAGATTTCTGCTCCCTCAGGGTACTTTGTATATTGTCCACTCACTTGGCAGTTATTTTTTCCATTGTAGTGGTTTGCACATTTCCTTCTCATAGGGGGCTTAGGGGAACATGGAATGAAAATGTTGGAAGGTAATCTACTTTTCATGATGACAGGTGTTGGTGAAACTGTCTCTGCATAACTGTAATGATTTTGAATTTCCAAGTATAAATGGAGAGCTAAGCGCATGTGGGAGCAATTTTTAGTCCTTGAATGATGGATAGTCCTTACCTTTGCCCTGCTGGAAAGGGGGAGCCTACACTTAAGCAGAGACCTCTAAAGGGGTAAACATTTGGTATCATTCCCTGACAGGATAACCAAGAAGGAGGAGGGTTTTGCAGATAGGTGAAAGAATACATTGTACTATAGAGACAACTTTTGTATCAACTTAGATCTTAGGTTATAGGTCAGATGTTTATGACCCCTTAGCCATTTTACTACAGATGACCCTGATATTATTTGAAGAATGGTTGGCTGTTCCAGCTGTATACATCTATGGTCTTGATGTTCCTACACATCGTGAACGACAAAGATGTGGCATTGCTTGTCACATGGACCATATTGTTGAGACCTGAGGCTTAATCTTTCCTAAGTAGGAAGGAAAGCCTAGGATCTCTGGCTTGTTCTCCTTTATACTTCCTCCTTCCTACCTTCCTTCCTATTTTCCTTCCTTCCTTCCTTCCTTCCTTCCTTCCTTCCTTCCTTCCTTCCTTCCTTCCTTCCTTCCTTCCTTCCTTTCTTCCTTCCTTCCTTTTCTCCTCCTTTTTCTCTAATTCCTCCTCCTCCTTCTGGCTGTTTTTTTTCTTCTCCTTTTCTCTGTCTTGAAGTTGTAAGAATGCTTCAAATGCCTCTTTTTTAATTGAAAATACCTCTCTTTTCATGGAATATTAGAGTTAGGTTTTCAAACTATGTCATTTTTTATTCTATCTTGAGATCTTTTGCTTTCCAGAATGTATTATTCCATTCTCTTCCATAGTGTATGTTTGGTCCTGAATAGGTGGTGGTTAAATTATTTTTCCTTTATATTTACAGATTTTTTTTTCCTCCTGGTCACTGGTAGAATTAGAATATGATTTAAGGCTGACATATCTTGTAATTTGTGTGTGTGTATTTATTTATTTTTGCTCCATTTTGTTTTATTTTTCTAACAGTGATCAGGGTACTTTTTTAATCAGAATTTTGTTTTCTGTGTCCAGAAGTTCTAGAAAGTTCTCTGATTTTATATATTATATATTGGGGCAGGTTGTATTTTCAATTTAAAAAGAGAGGCCTTTGAAGTATTCTTACAACTACAAGAACAAAAAAGTGACCAGATTATTCAATTTGCAAACACTCAAACAAAAATAAATGTAAACAAATATAACTATGAAGGAAAACTTAAGTTAAAAAAATTGCTCTGTTTCTAGAAAAAAGAAAGAAGTGAAAGATACTGATAATATCAAATAAAAGAATGGTAGAAAATTAGTTACAAGCTTTGTTACTAACGCATCAAGGGATAAATATGAAAGCAGTATTTAAAGAAGTACAAGAGACAGTGAAGGCATATGACTGAACTAAACCCTGAAAATCCTCTCCCCAGGTGAATCAATATATTTTCTAAACGGAAGGGTGTATAAAAGATGAAAGGAGAAGTAGGATAGAGTGGAATATGTGATATACAAAATCATGGTAAACAATGAAAGGAAGTTGACTCCCATACTTCCTTAACAAGAGGAATGGGTACAGAAAAATGTGTGTGTAAATGAAAGGAACTGAAACAGGAAATGAAATGACAATACATCTCTTGCATGAGAGGAGATGGTTCCATTGAAGAAGACTTCCTTAAAGGGAGAAATATGTTTAGTGATTGAACATTAAGACATTATAAGTCTAATTTGCAGATAGTGCATAAAGAGACTACTTCTGAAAGAATGTTGTATTTTCAGACAACAATTAATATAAGTAATCATATTAACAATAAAACAACCCAAACTGCATGATCATGTCACAAGATGCAGAAAAAGCCTTTGACAAAACACAACACTCTTTTTGCTTAAAAAACCACCATATACTGTAACTTGGATTGCTTGGCGACACCATAAAAAGTATAAACCTGAAAATAAAAGCAGACTTCCTATGCATTGCATACTTTAGAATCTTCTTCAGTAAAAGACTAAAGGTGCCCACTCATTCAGTTCATTTCATATAGTTCTAGAAATTCAAGCCATAGCAATACATCAAGAAAGAAATTAACAACATCAGGATAGGTTAAAAGGAGATATTTAGCTAATTGAGAAAAGAAATTACTTCAGTCAAGTTGTAGACCACAGAATAAACCCACAGAAATCAACAGCATTTCTATATAATAGTAAAACCCAAGAAATAATAATAGAAAGAAAAATCTCATTCAAAATTACAAAATATATGATATATTCAGGTGTGAATAAACCAAACATACTCATTACTTTTCACAGGTTCAATTACAAGATATTCCTTAGAGCAGTAAAGAACGTATAGGATTGAAGGTAAAATTACTAATAATGACTGAAAAACAACATAATAAAATTGATAATAATACTGAAACTAATTTATAGTCTTAATGACATGCCAATTAAATTTTTAAAAGGTTATTTTTATTGAACTTGATAAAATAACAACAAAATTCACATGTAGAAGTAAAAGGTACAGAATATCAAAGGGAATTATGAAGAGGTAGTGATGAAGGTAGAACATTTTCTACATTTCTAATTGTTATCACTTAGCACAATCATTTTATTTCTGTTTTAACAAAGCAGATCAATTGAATAATGAAGAGAGGCACAGAAATAATTGAATTCAATAATCCAGAGTCTGATAAAACCCCAAACTTAAATTACTTGGCAAAGAGCTCCTTACTTAATAAAATAAATAAATAAACAAAATGGGAAAGAAATCTTGAAAAAAAACAGGCTTAGATTAAGGTTTTAATTCATATTCACTGATAAGTTCAAAATAAATATATTACCTTAATATAGGAGATCAAATCACTGCAAAAATTAGAATAAATACAGATCTTACACTTTCTACAGCTATGAGTAGGAAACAAATCCTTAACTAAACAAGGGATAGAAGCAATTACAAAAGATAAAAAGTTAATGCTGTTTACATGAAATTGAAAAGCTTTTGCACAAACAAAATTAATTCATCAGAATAAGAAGAGAAATAACGCATTGAGGGCAAATTTTGCATGACATTTCTTTGATGTTTGGTATTCTATAAAGTAAAGAAACCAACAAATATTCATATAACATTTATAGATATAAATGTTAAAGTGCTTTGCATCCCTTAAAATGAGAGAGACACCCATATAATTTATTTTGATAACAATGATATTGCTGATATGGAAAAGAAATATATAAACCCCAAAGCCATTCACCAATAGATTACAGGTCAAAGAAAAGGAGAATCTACACTATTAACAGCCATTGCACATTCCAGTCCTACCTAGTAAATTTGGCAAAGATGATAAAAGATAGGTAGTCAGTGCTAGAGGGATTGTGGATAGACAGATACACTAATACGTTTTTACTGAAGTTGTAAATTGATATAATCACTCTGAAAAGCAATGCGGAATTATCCAAATAAGCAGTTCAATTTTCTATTACCTTTGACTCAGAGTTTCCATTGCTAGACATATACCCTAAGTAGGACAGTGATAAAAAAGAAAGGCTATATATGCATTAAAATATTTGTAGCATCACTTTCTTTCTTAGCAAAACCTGGAAAATTAGTGAATAGCGGAATAGTTAAATAAATTCTGATATACGACTACAGTGGAATATTATTTTGCTTTAAGAAACGACAAAAATGAAGAATGTAGAAAATCATGGGAAAGACTTACATAAGCTGATTCAAATGAAGTAAACAGAGCCAAGAAAATAATATACATAATGACTAGAAAATGGAAAGAGCAGTCACCATTATATAACTGAAAATGAATGTTGTGGGGCAGTTAGGTGGCATAGTAGAAAGAACACCACTCCTGGAGTTAAGAGGATCTGAGTTCAAATCCGGCCTTAGACATTAACTAGCTGTGTGACCATGGGCAAGTCACCCTAAATTCACCCCCCCCAAAAAAAGCCAAGAATGTGACACAATTTCAGAGACCAAACTTGTAAAGATATGTGTCTCTGTATGTGTATTTTTCTGCTATATATGGAGTATGAACATGTACATACGTTTGAGGTATGTATACATATGGAACGTTGCATATATTTCCAGATCTTTTCAGTGTATTGATCAATTTTCACGATTTTATTTCTTTTCCTATTTTTCCTCTTAAACTTCTTTATTATGAAGGATGATGTTTTGGGAGGGGAAAGAATACAGAAGAAAATATAGCTAGTGTAAAAGCAAAAGATATTAATATAATTTTATTTTCTAAATTATCATTAGGTTTTATATGAAATAGAATCCCCCTTGTTTTAAGAACATCAATTTTTTTCTTTTTATGAACATTTGTACTTTTTCCAATTTGTTCAGTTCAAATTTAGATGAGTGAGATTGAGGTTATGTATATTAAATTGTAATAAAGTTTTTTTAAATAAAAATCATGTTATGTGATAATATTACTATCTGTTATGGATTTTTAAAAACTATATATCTTCTATTGACTACTATGTAAAATGTGAGTATATTTCAAAAGAGCAGCATCTCATTGTATAAGCTGAAGTTTTTATATATTTTTGATTTTTGCTTTCAATATGCATACATTTATGTATGTGTGTAGATACATATGTGTACATATGAAGCATAAATCAGAAATTTTAGACATGTTTTAGAATATCAGTGAAAGTTCAATTTCTGTGCTTGTTTTTAAAAGCTACACTTAAATTGGTTACAGGCGGGGAAAACAATAAAATAGGGAATTTTTTAAAGCACAAAAGAAATCCAAGGAGAAAGTTTAAAAATTTTCTTCCACTTAAGTCTTTCCATCTCTTTATAATTGCTAAAGCACAAGTGTCCTTTCAAAAATAAAAGAAGTTAAAATTGGGATAGTAAAGCTTTGAGGATATACTTACCCACAGCTTCCTTATGTCATTTGAAATGCCTGTTAGTTGTTTTAAGACCACAAGAAGTCTGTTTGTTTATGAAAGTGTGCTGGATTTTTCTTCCTCATAAATTTTTAATTGATTAATTTTCATCTTCGAAGGGGGAAGTCAGCAATGCTAATTATGCTGCAAGGTTGTATTTTTATTTGCATATTATATGCTTATATGAACATGACTTTTCCATACAATCCTTCTCACTCTTCTCCTATGAAAGAGTGAGAGAAAAAGAAAACAAAGAACAACCAAGACAAAGTGTGATAAGTTCTGGTGTGGCCACGATGATTGATTTATTGCTTTAAAATATCATTATTTCATCTTCATATTTTCTTAATAACCCCCAATGATATAACAGCATATAAAACATAGCTGCCCTTGCTTTTCAGAATGCGAATACTTCTTCCAGGTCAAAATAACAAACTAGTGTTGAATTGGAATATTTCTTTCTTTTTTCATTGTTCCCTATACCTCAACAACTTTGTTGTTTTTTTCAACTCAGTTTCACAAAGGCCTGACACAAAATGAAAATAATAATTTCTGGAAAGACATCAATCTTCCACAGAAAATGCCAACAAATATTCAAAGTTGTGCTTTCAGAAACAATGAAATTGGAAGCAAGTTAGTGAGATGAAACTTCAACACAAGAGGTCTGATTGATACTATTACATTCCTGGAAGCAAATCTCTAAGCTATTGAACAGATAGGAGATAAGTATCATTTATCAAAGAGATCTTTTGTGTAGCCAGAGAGTTACATATAAAAGAAGTTCATGGGATTTCATAGAGCTTATTTTACCTACCTGCCTCCACACTTCATTACCAGAGGTAAATTTCAACAGTATTTTAGCTATATGGAGACTGACAACAAAGGAGTCTGCAGATGGAAGATTGATTTTTAATAGTATCTTGTATTTGAGCACTCAGACAATATAAAAAGGTAGTTCAAAGGCTAAGATGACAGTGATTGCTAAGTAATCTCTTACTCTATTACTTTGACATACATCTGCTGTAATACATTCTTTTTAGTTACAGAACTGTATGCTTAAAATAATTATGAAATAGGTTGATGGAAATAGAGCTAAGGACAAAATCATAAAATCTTAGGACTAGAAAGAACCACAGAGGCCATCTGACAGCCCTTATCTGGATTAGGTATCCATTCTGGTAAATAGAAATCCTCTTGTCCTCTGTCTGCTCAAAGATAATAAGTATTTCACTAACTCTTGAGATTATTGTAACCTCTGTCTTTTCTCCTCTGAAACAGGCTGGACGAGTCTATTCCACATGAAATTAGGAGACTTAGCTTTTGACTCTGAGTACTAGAATTAAATTTGCCTTCTCTATGACTCAATCTACCTCTTCAGACTGAGTCAAAGAGGATAAGGAATGATTTTCCTGGTAGAAGAAACATTCTGAACAAAGTCAGTTAAGGAAGATAGGTCTTTCTGTCTTCTAGGAACAGAGAATAGTCTACTTAGGTGAGAGCATAGAATGTGTGGGATGGAGATGCCTAGAAAAGCACAGTGATGCCAGTTTGTAGAGGGCTCTCTAAAAAAGGCAAAGGAATTTGGATTTTACTCAAGAGAAAGTGAGTTACTAAAGATGTTTGAGCAGCAGAGTGAAATGAACCACTCTCTGGAAGGGTATAACATATTCAGTAGGAAAAGATTAGGTAAAAATTGTGGTATAGTAGTACTTTATGTCATGAACATGTACCAATGTGATAAAATACATAAAATCAGAGATATAAGATGAATAGCATTTGAGTGAGCATTAATCAAAGGAGAAAGACAAAGTAATAGCATTAGGAGGATACAAAAAAACCACCTATATATAAGGAAAAAATGATTCATAAACTTAGAAAACAGAAAACAAAACTGACAGGGAGGTAGTATGTGATGGGAAGTTTCCATTGCATGAATATCTGATAGAGACAAAGTACTTGTTAAGTCCTTGATAGAACTTATTGATACTTTTATTTTCTTTTAATAATATTTATGATTTCAAATTTTTTTTGTTCTTTAATATTTTGTATTCTTTTAAGGTAAAGAAAATAATGAGGTGAACTGATTCTGATAATCAGCTAGATTTTGAATTGCAAAGGAGAACTCCTTGTCTAAGTAGAAATGATGGCAACCTTAGAAGAAAGTGACCACTTTATAGATAAGGAGGGGAAAAAGTTAGTATAGTTTGAATCAGGCCCTAAATGTAGGCTGGGGTATTTCAAGGAATTAACAATTTTAATGGCAGAATCTTATCACCTAATATTCCACAGTCAAGAGTGGAAGAGTACTTGTGACTTCCATTCATTAATCCTACTTTTGTCCTCTAGGAATGTGTTGGACAAATCTAATTCCTCTTCTACATGAAATGAAGTGATTTCATCTGAAATAAAGAGGCTTACCTTTTGGCTCTGGATACTGGCATAAAATCTTTTATCTTCTCTGCATATACCTCTTCTGAGGGAGGCAACAGAAGAAGAGGGCTTCCAATAAAGACATTAATATATTGCAAGTGAAAAGGATTCTAATGATGAAGAAAAGGGGAGCTATGAAAAGACACAAATGTGAATGCTTACCTATGATGTTCAAGGTGCTGTGTTAGGTGCTATAAATATGAAGACAAAAATAAAAAAAAAATGCCCTTCTCCAAGAAGCTTATATTCTATTTGGGGGAAAAGTGGAGGCTTTGATCTGGAACTGCCCTTAGAGGTCTTCTGGTCCAACCCTCTCATTATACAAATGAGGAAACTATAGATGGTTACAGAATTAGAATCTGAATCTGCATCTTCTGACAATATCATAATCTTTCTGCTGTATCATATTGTCTTACCAATAAATGAATATAGAGTACAAACAAAGTACTTTTAAGTAGTAGAGAGCACCAACAACCTGAACTGGGATATTAGAAAAGGCCTCCCATAGAAAAAGACAAGTAATCTGAGACTTTAAGGGAAATAAGGATTCTTAGAGTTGTAGATGAGGAGGTAAAGCATTCTAGAAATAAGGGACATATTGTTACAGCACCCAAAGGCAGGAAATGGATGTTGTATTTACAGAACAGCAAGGAAGGAAGTTGTGCTGAAATAGAATGGGTAAGGGGGAGCAAATAATTCTAAAGGCAATTGTAAAATACTTCAATTTTGGTGTCAAGAAGGATAGAAAAGTTCTTCTGAATGATGATAATAGATGAAGAAGAGAAAACAGTATTTAACTTTTATTTTGCTTGTTTTCTCTACTGAGAGTGATATTCAGGCTGATAAAAGATTTTTTAAAAAAGGTTAATAAAAAGTAAATCCCATGTGGAGAGATGGTAAAAGAGCACCTAGCTGCTCTCATGGAGTTCAGATCAGGTGAAATACATACGTTACAGAAAAATCAAACAAATTATGGATATTATTATTGACAGGCTATCAGAGATCTTTGGAAAATTGTGATGATTGGAACTCAGGATTATGGATAAACTAAACTACTCTTTTTACATTTTTGGAGGAAAGGGGTATATTCTTCAAACTGTAGTGCATAAGTTTGAATCATATTTCTGGAAAACATAGAGCATATTTTTTCATAGATGGCTTGTGAATATTTAGAAAAGGCAACTATGGTAGTCAAGAACAAATGTGAGTTTAGGATATCCCATTTCAAATCCCAACTCTGATACATATTGATCACACAAATCTGGGCAAATCGCTTAACTTCTCAGTGTCCTCAAGCAATTTTTAAAGATTACAAATTGCAGAACAGTTGCTAATATATTAGTAGAAGGAATTTCCTTACTTGTGGACCAAAGAGATGTGAGTTGAGTGATTTAGATGAATTCAAAAATGTATGTTTAAAAATCAACAAAGAAGAGTCAGGATTAAAAGAAATCCGGAGAAATCAAAAGAAAACTTTGCCATGGATAATCTTATTCTAGTTTTGCCCTAAGCAAAGTCAACCTCTAAAATTGATCATGGTTTCCATATCAGCTTTTTTGAGAATTCTTAATGGTAAGCACAAGTTCTATTTTTGTTTTTGATTCTGACCATGAAAACTGACAAAATAGTGGAGAAGAATATTGACAAAATAGATTGAAAAAGAAGTTGTTAAATGTTTAATGACAATTTAATGGGAGGTCTCCAGTGGAATGTCTGAAGGAACTGCACAATTTAACATTTTTTCTAATGATTTTGATAGAAGCATAGCTAATATGTTCATAAAATTCTATTCAGGTATAGGTTGGACTAGATGGCTACTATCTTCCCTTGCTAGTCTAAAATTCTAGGCTCAGGAATCCTTTATTCGCTTTGTCATTTGTAAGCTGTATGGATAGAGCTTTTCATTTGGTGCAGAAAAACGTAACATTTTTTAAGGGCTTTTCATACCAAGATGAATAGTTAAGTACTAGGCTTAACAGACTTTAAAATGGTTTGATTATTCTGAGGATATAACAATGTCTTTCTCTACGTAGTATCCTAAAATCATATTCCTGCTTTTTTAATCTACAGTGATAATAATACATGAAAAAAGATTTTCTGCTATCAAGTGCTGATGTTTATACAGTAGCCAACACAAGACATACTGAAAATGAGTTGATTTTAACAGTTTACTGTATGAATCCTTTTTTAATTTATATAGTCTCTAAAATACGTGAAATTTTTGACTTCCTATCTGTCCTCCCTGAGGACATTCATATAAGTATTTTAATCAAGATAATTCTGTGAAAGAGTTGTATTTCCAGACTTGAGTAACGGACATGAAGAGGGATTTTTAAAAAGATTCAATCTTATTTTCTACAATATTTCTCTTTGCTGAGATTTCCTGGGGCTAGAGTAATATAGGAAACAAGGGAATCAGGATAGCAGGGATATATTTGTTGATTCTGTAATTCATCCAAAGCCAAAAATAATTTAATTCCCACAATTGTTTTTTTTTAAAATAATAACAGTTCAACTTAACTATTAGTTAGGATGTTAAAATATTGTTTTAAAATCTTGTAAGGAATTTAATCTATTATTTCCTAAAATATCAAAGTCCCTACTATGCAAACTTTAATAAACATTTACTAAACAGTTAGCTGCCTATGTTTTCAAATAATAAAGAAATAAAAAATTTGAAAATTATCCTCACTTGTAAGATAATTGAAAACGCAGTGCTTAATGCCCAAGTATTCTTAGTATCAATCATTCACTAAAAGGGTGAGTATTGTTGTTGATAGATATGAATTACTACAGAGCAGACAAGTTGAAAGCACACATCTACTGATGCCAACCATTTTAGAATTTGTTTTAAACACTTTTTGTTTGATGTAAAATTATTGTTGTAAATTGTTATTCCTGTATGCTCACATACTCATTCCCTTCTCTAATATTAATATCTATGGATCATTTTATAAGCTTTGAAAACAATGTGAATAATATTTCTATCATGTGATATCCTTTCCATTGGGTAAGATATATAGTCTAGGTTATATTCCTATTACAACCAGCAATTAGATGATGGAGTCAGGATAAAAACTTCAGAATTCTATAGTCCTATATCTATTCTCAGAGCACTCAGCTATGCTGTCACTTCTATTAGAGAGCAGTGACTAATATTAAGACTGATTTACTGAAAGCCATTTCCTATTGTTCCACTCATCATGCATTCCAATTGTGGGTACTGCCTCTCTCAGACAGTATGGCTGTTTAACTTGCCCAACTTTCATTTCCATCTTAAGAGAGTGAACTGTTTCTTCTTACACCATTTAACACAATGAGGCCCAAATGGATAAACAACCTCTATATTGAAGGTCACATTATTTAAAAAAAAAAGAAGTAGATGAGAACCAAATCAGGTTACTCTCATAGCTAGGGCCAGAGGGAGAATTCTTAGCCAGAGAAGGGATAGAGGCAATCACACAAGAAAATAATTTCAACTAAATGACATTTGAAAGCTTTTGGACAAATTCAGTTAATCCCAGAAGGATAGGAGGAAACTTCATAAATTCAAGGAGAAAGGGAAGCTTCACATTGAATATCTTTGAAAGGATTCTAATTTCCAAGCTATGTAAAAACCAAAATAAATATGTAAGAGCAAGAGCTATTGCCTACTAGATAAGTGGTCAATGTATATAACTAGTTCTCAAAAGAGCAAATTATAGTAGATGAATGTAATGGGTTATTAATTATCCTAGGAGAAAACATAATTTTAAGAACATAGAGAAACATAGGAATACATGAACTTTTTAAAGCAAAGAAAAGGAAGCAGAACCAGGAAAAGATTAACTACAATAATATAAATGGAAAGAAAAGCCATCTCAAAACAAATGAAAGTGAATAAATATAAAATTATAATAAGCATGAACAGCTCCAAAGAAGAGTTATGAGGGGAATCCCTTCTTTGCAAAGGTAGGGGACTATTATAGAAAGCCTTAACTGGTTGATGTACTGGTTAATTTTGCCTAACTGCTCCCCTCCCCCAACTTTTTCTTTGTCTGTTTTTTTTTGTTTTTGCACTGCTGTCTTTGTGGGTATGGTTGCATAGAGAGATATACAGGAAAATGAAGATGATGTTAAAAAAAGTTATCAATAAATCATTAGAATAACTTGCTATAAAGCTTTTTAGTGTTTATGAATAGTATACCACCTCCCACAAATCATAACGTTTTGACAACCACAGGTTTGTCTAAAGTTTTAAAAAATATTTTAGGAGTTTTATCGTATTTATAATTTACCCATCTTGATGGAGGGAACTTAGAACAATGATGTTTTCTTTGTTTCTATAATTCAACTAAAATATCTATTTGTCAGTGTTTATCTTCCCCTAATATTTTTCTCTTCTTTTTCCTGACACAGTAGCATCACATATTCATTTTCTAAACTGCCTCATTAACTTTTAACTTATATTTATCTCATGAGAAATAAAATAGAAAAAGCTTTATTTTAACCTAGGTCAAGTTCTTCTTAGTCCAATGACTATTTTTTTATATAGTTCTCATTCTTCTACAGCTCTGTAGTATATGACACTGGTGACCTCCTCCCCCTCCTGGTTCTTCTCTCCTCTCTGGCTTTTGGTGATATTTCTTTTTGTTTTCCTCCTACCTGACTTGGCACCATTCTGCTACCTTTACTGCACCATCGCCTATAACTCATCTTTTGATTTGGGGGATATCCTAATGCTCTATCCTAGGACCCATTCCTTTTATTCCTCTATATGGTGACTTTGTCATCTTCTAGTGGTTCAATGATCATTTCTATGCAAATAATTCTGACATCTCTAGATCTATCAATGCTGTCTCATTTTATGGAATTCTAGTGTTTTGCCATCATTCCTGACAATGTATTGGACTTCATAAGCATTTCAAACTTAACATGTCCAAAACAGAATTTATTATCTTCTTTTAAAATAATCATGCTTCATTTCAACTTGGTTATTTCTTTTTGGGTAACTACCATGCTTCTAGTTACCCAGGTTTGTAACCTGGGTGCTGCATTTAACTCTACCTTTTCTCTCTTACCCAGTATGTCCAAGCAAGTGCAAAATCTTGTCAATTTTTCCTGCAAAACATTACTTACATCTGCCCCTTCTTTCCATTTACCACCACTAATTCAGGACCACATAACATATTATTTCTACTATTGCTGTAGTCTCCTTATTCATTTTCCTACCTCAAGTCTCTCCCATTTCCACTGTTTCCTCAACTTAGTTGACAAATGTACATTTCTAAAGTACAGGTTTCATGATATCCCCTGGCTCATTATCTCCAGATACTCCCTATTACCTTTAGGACAAAATACAAATATCTTGCCAATTAAAACTTCACAATCTATCTGCAGTCTACCATTTAAAATTTTATTATACATTATTTCCTGTCACTCATTGTATCACAACCAAACTCACTCACTTGCTGTTCCTCAAATGCTACATTTTGTCTCTTATTTTTGTGCCTTTGCTTAGTCTGTATTCACTGTTGTCTTCTGCCTTTTAGGATCCCTTAGGATCTTTCAAAACTTAGGTCAATCATTAGCTCTCGAGGCTTTTTTCCCTTTAGCCACTATTGTATAAAAGAAGATCTGAGTTTATATTCAGAGGAAGATATTGAGGTTAAAAAAATGTCACTCCTACTCCAAACCTCAATGTCAACGGTCACAAGCCTGAAAAAAGTTCTTGGAAGAACTTAAAAAGACTTCAAAAATCAAATAAGAGATATTGAGAAAAAAAATAGGAAGAAAATAAAAGCAATCCAAGAAAATTAAGAAAATTATGAAATGAAAGTCAACCAATTGGAAAATAACTCGTGCAAAACCTAGAATTGAGAAAGAGGAAGCTAATGGTGTTAAAAGACACCAAGAAATAATAAAACAAAATCAAAAGCATGAAATTAGAAGAGCATGTGAAACATCTCATTAGAAAAACAATGCATCTGGAGAACAGATCCAGGAGACAAAATATAAAAATCATTGTACTAACTGAAAGTTATGATTAAAAAAAATTTCTTAACATAATATTACATATCATTAAGGAAAATTGTACTGAAGTTTTAGAATGAAAAGGCAAAGAAGAAATAGAAAAAATGGTACTGTTAAATTTTCTTCCTTTCCTCCCCTTTAAAAAATATTTCACTGCAAATCTTGATGTTTTTTAAAAAATAATATTCTTTTGATTTGTTTTTACTATTATAGTTTCATTGGTATTGTACTGGACAAGTAAATTGATTTTGGCAGTATTGTCATTTTTATTATATTAGTTTGGTTTACCTAGGTGCAATCAATATAATTTTAATTATATAGGTATATTTTTATTTATAGAGAAAAAAATGTAGCTCTATTCATATAGTCCCTGATCCTGTCTTAGTGGAGAGATTCCCAAACATTCTAATATACTCTATTCATCTTGGATGGAATTTCTCTATCTCTTCCTGCTGGATTTTGTTGTTAACACAAAATACTGAGAAATTATGTGGATTTATTTTTTATTCTAAACAGTGAAGTTATTGTTTTAATTATTTTTTTAGTTTTCTCTAGTATTGTCTAGATAAATTGTTATGGCATCTGCAAAAACTGATAATTTTGTTTCCTCTTCGCCTATATTTATTTTCTTAATTTCTTTTTCTTGTCTTATTGCTCTAATCAAATAACAGTGAATTTTCTTCTGGAAAGATAAATGCTTTTAACAAATCAATAAATAACAGGCACTGCAGGATCTTATATTCTCCATAATCTTTAATGGAATATGTGACCATGATTTGCTGTAGAAAAAAATCTGTGAAGTTCCTTGATTCTTCCTCTACTACCCCCAGCCCTATTTCAACCTCAAAAGATACCTGGTCCTTGGTCATTATCTCCAGGACTCAATTCATCTTTTCTTCATAAGTTATCTTCTCCTGGCTTTTCAATCTTCTTTTAACTTATTCCCTGAGATGTACTCTGATTCAGTGACATTAGCTTCCTTGTTTTCAAACAAGATACTCCATCTCTCAGATTCTCAGCTGTCCCCCATCCTGGAACGTTCTCCTTCCTCAGTTTTACCTACTGGTTTTTCTCACTTTCTTTAAATCACAAATAAGATCTCATCTTCTACACAAGATTTTACCAATCCCTCTTAATTCTAGTATCTTTCCTCTCATTTATTTCCTATTTTCCCAGTATATAGATTTTTCCCTGTTTATAAATTGATATAGATTGTTTATAAATATTTGTTTTCTTTTTATTCCACTCAGATTTTGAACTCCTTGGGGGCCAGATTTTGCCTCTTTTTGTATCACCGGTTCTTAGCACAGCGCCCAATGCATAGTAGGTATTTAATAAATAATTATTGACTACTGAATACACTGGACAAGGACCAGGAGGAGCAGGAAGAGTTATCCCTTCCATATCACTGGGGATACAGGGGAAGCATCCCTACAATCTGGAAAATCCACACACAATATTTTGCCCTCCCTCTTTGTACCAGCAAAGAAGTCTGATTTTTTTTATGGATTATTTATAGTATCTTATTGGAAAATATGGGTTAAGTATTTGGTCACAGATTCTGTGATCTTCTGGTTTTCACATGTGGTCTGTGGCTTCTGTAAAAATCCCCCAAAATTCTCATTTAGTGTCTTATGCTGACTCATGATATGTTAAAACCCCCAAGGGGAAAATGTGATGTGGAAGGGATGACTGCATACTCTTCATCCTTATTTTCACTCCCCCAACTTCTGCCAAAATTCAGTAACTTTTCTTGTTAATTTAATCTGATCCAGTTATTTTTTCTTCCATATCTTAGTGACAAATATATAATGACTGTCTGTTACTCTTATCTTCTTTCTCAATGAGTTCAGTACCTGGGTCATTTTTACTGTTCACCCAACCTCTCTCTTTTATATTTAGGAACTTTAATATACATTTCAATGGCCCTCAATTGCCCCTGCATCTCAGTTCATCAAGATCCTCAAGTCACCCCATTGCCTCTACCTTTACTCAATCTTAGTCATACAGAGATTCACACATTTGATCTCATTATTTACAATATTTCACTTATTTGATTCAGAACTCTGAATTTTTTTTACCTGATTATAACCTCTTATGTCTTACCTTTTCTCAATTTTTTTCTTCATCCTGATCTTAACTACTAGTCATGTAATCTCTTCTTTCTCTTCCAAGTCATCACCACTACCATGGCTTCATTTTCTTCTCTTCCTGATCTTACCAACTATACACTGTCCTCCCCTCTTGAGATCCTTATCTCTCATCATATCTCATATGCTCATGTTAACCTCTATATGGGGTCATCCCTCATCAGTTTTCTTTTCTATTCCTACATGGCTGTTGTTGAAGATCCCTATAGAAAGTCAAACAATTGTGACAAGTGTGTCCACTCCAAATTTGTATTATCAAGTATCAATAAAGTTTTACTGCTGAATAGCAGGTCTCTTACTCTTTAATTAAACTAGAAGGAAAATAATATACTAGTAAAAAAATCCTTGCGAAACATCCATTCTCATAAAGTTCTACTATTTAAAATGCAGTATATAGAGGATTCCTATAAATATACTAGAATAAGAACCACTCACCAATTAAGAAGGGACCAAAAGATATACTAAAGTAGTTTTCAAATTAAAAATGTAAGCTACCAGACAGTAGCTTACTGCCTCTGATTTGTCATAACAAAATAAATTAATATAACCCTGAATTCCCAATTCATACATAATAGATGGACAAAAGTGAAAAAAAATAAGAAAGTGGCAATTATTAGAGGGGCTGTGAGAGAATAGGCACTGTTGGTGGAATTATAATTGGTCTAGCCATTCTGAAAAAAAAAATTAAGGCCTTCACAACCTAATTCTAACTTACCTTTACATCATCATTGTATGACACTCCCCTTGCTTTCTGTGCTCCAGTCACACTGGCTTCTTTCTTTCCCTAAATACTGATTTCATCTCCTATCTCTGTATGTTATCACTGTCAATACTGTAAATTCCTCTCTTTCGTTAAGAAGTAGCCTTGCCTAATTCCTCACAGATGCTAATATTCTTCTTCCCAAACTGCCTTGTATTTATCTATCTCATGTTTTATTTTCTTTAATCTGTATATAATTATTTTTGTATTTCTTGTCTTCATTGTTCAAATCTAAGCTCCCTGAGAGTAAGAACTGCTATGTAGATTTCATTTGTATATTCAGTATGCAGCACAAAGCCTGACACATAGATGATTAATAAGTACTTGTTGGTATCACAATAATGAGGCAATAAACATTTATTAAGGGCTTACTAGACTTCATGCACTGTGCTAGGTATAAGGGATAAAAATTCATAAGTGGTAGAGCTCTTGACCTCAAGGAACTTATAGACATATTCTGAAGGAATGTGGGATACAAGAAGGCAGAGCTGGTTGGTAAGAAAAATCTTTTAGGGGAGAAGTAAGAGTTGTGGGTTGGGAAAGGATTTCTATTTTTATTCACATGTAATAAATTATTCTTTTCAGTTCTGTTAGAGTTTAATTAATTAACTCTGGAATGGGGCAAATGGTTAACAGTGTCAGATAGTTACAGGCTAAATAAGAAAAGGAAGGAACTAAAAAGAAAAATGAATCTCTTAAATTCCTCTTCTCATTAGACATTCCACTCCCCCCAAAAAATTAAGAAGTTTCACTTCGTGGCAATGTTGTCCTCTCAGAATTCATGATTACTGAAGCAGTTATTTGAAGTGCTCCAATGAGCTACTGAGAAGACATGCTGCTGTAGCACACTAAATAAGCCAAGTGAGAACCATTTTGCAAACACTAAATATTTCTACATAAGATTAAAGAATTCATTCCTATAATTCCAAAACTAATAAAATCAAATTATCTGTCCAATAAATGGAATTTTATATAATGTTTGTTATCAGCTGAATAATTCATTATTCCATTTTTTCCTCATGGTCCTTAATTAACTTACTGACTCAGAGGTATGATACTGGTAATCCATTCATTTCCCTAGGCAAAAAAAAAGTATAAAACATGTGACTAGAAGAGTGAAAGGTTAGGAGTTTATTATGAACAAATTTTTAATCAGAAGAGAAGCCAGCTGTTTCAGGTTCTGTCTAACTTCATGATTATGAAGACCAGATTGAACAGTGATTAGTAACACCTGTTTATCCCTGCCTATTTCCTGAAGCAGCTGAAACAGAATAATATTCTCATATGTCAATTTCTGGCATAGTTTTTGTACTTCTTTTTGAAAACATATTTTAATAGTTTGTTTTCACCATGTACTCATCTATTTTGATGCCTCAACTGACTAGAAGGAACCTGAAAATATTTTATAAAAACAACGATGAAGACCAAATAATCATAATTTGGAGTCCAATGGATAACATGGCATAATGAAAAGAGGAATGGATTTAAAGTTGGAAAGTCTAGATTTGTATCTTAGCTCTGGCACTTACTGTATCTTCAGAAAGTAATTTACCATCACTCAGCCACCATTAATTTACCTGCAAAGTGACGGCATTAGACTAAATGACTTCTTTTTTTAAAATTTTTTTTCTAAATGACTCCTAAAAGCAATTCTATGTCTATGAGCTATAATTTTAGGATTTTTAAAATGATTTTTTAGATTATTCCTTCCTTTGTCTTGTAAAGTGCCATGAAAATTCATATCTTGCTTAAATCCATATCTAAAATATACATTTTCATCGATGGAGCAAAATTAGAATACAGAACCATGACAAACATTACTTATATAACTGAATTTTGAAATTGAAATTTGTACTAAAATATAATAGTTGAAGGAACCTAGACTAAGTCTAATCAATGAAGACCATGAATAATATAGGTATCCATTCCTGATCCTTTTACTTGGAAAAAAATATCCCTATTAGGGACATTTCAGGCCTTACTCAGACCTTCCACCATGTTCTATTGTAACTTTCTAATGTACTTGTGTAATATCGTTTATTGAAGCTCTATGCTTTGTTGTTATATCCCTCTACTGTAAACTGGATTCTTTGTGTCTTATCTCAACTTCATTTATCCTTAGCATCTAGCATGATGGAATATTCATTTAAAAAGTTTGTTTTAATTATACTTGTAATAGAGATAGAGAATGGAAGAAGGATAAGAGAAACCAGAGGAAAAAATCCACAAAAGACTGAAAATCATTACCTAAGATGTCACTGAAGAAAATTCTCAAGCAAAGCCAAAGATGGATGTGCTCTAGGTCTCACCCCATAGCCCTTAAAATACCTATAAAAATGACTCTAAACAAATTCTAGAGCCGTAGAAGCCACAAAATGACAGAGTGAAACAGATTTCAAGCCCAAAACAGCCTGGAAGGCTGGCAAGAAAGGTCTATCACACCAGGCTTGGAGCAGAGTGCAGCCTAGAGTGGCCTATGCAACACAGACAGGACCAGAGTAGGCTTCAAGGTGCTGAATCATGGGAAGCTGCTGCTTCCAGATTTCTCTACCCACAAATGCCAAAGACTTCTTCAAAGATCAGCATGAAAGTTCTTTCATCTGGGTGAGAGTAGAGCCATATCTGGCTTCGACCCTGGCCCCAGAGTGGCAGGAGCCACTGTGCCAGCACAGTCCACTTTTGGAACCCTCAGCCTAAAGACTGTGGGGGAATCCAGCAGTTGATTTGGATCCCAGTCCTGAGTGGAAGTCCTGAGGTGAGGAGCAGCACTGGCGTGGTGGAGCTGGTGGTGGCTGTGGAGAGGGAATCCTACTTGAAGTTCCAGGGCAGAAAAGAGTACTTGTGATTGCTCACAGACCAGAGTGTAGAGGAGAAAAGGAGTAAACTTCTCTCCCTTGATTGTTCCAAAATGAGGAACTGAGAATTTACAGGTCCCTAGAGATATCTCAGAGAACAGCCACACAAAACCTCTGAAACCTAGGGTAGTACACCCTCCATTTGACAAAGGACTCAAAAGTCAAGTAACTAGGAAAAAAATAACACTATGGAAGGTTATTTTCTTAGTGAAAAGATATTTTCATCCATCCTTTCCTATGAAGAAGAGCAAAGCATACAATCAGAGGAAGACAGCAAGGTCAATGCTTCTTCCAAAGCCTCCAAAAAATTGTACAGTGATCTCACACCATGAAAGAGCTCAAAAAGTATTTTGAAAATCAAGTAGGAGAAGTGGAGGAAAAATTGGGAAGAGAAATGAGAGTGATGCAAGAAAATCCTGAAAAGTGAATCGACAGCTTGCTAAAGAAGATCTCAAAAAATGCTGAAGAAAATAACACCTTTAAAAATAGACTAACCCAAATGGCAAAAGTAGTTCTAAAAGTCAATGAGGAGAAGAGTGCTTTAGCAAGCAGAATTGGTGAAATGGAAACAGAAGTTCAAAAGCTCACTGAAGAAAATAAATCTTTAAAAATTAGAATAGAACAGATGGAAGCTAATGACTTTATGAGAAATCAAGAAATTACAAAACAAAACCAAAAGAATAAAAAATAGCAGGCAATGTGAAATATCTCATTGGAAAAACAATTGACCTGGAAAATAGATCCAGGAGAGATAGTTTAAAAATTGTTAGTCTACCAGAAAACTATAATCAATAAAAGAGCCTAGACATCATCTTGCAAAAAATTATCAAGGAAAACTGCCTTGATATTCTAGAATCAAAGGGTAAAATAGAAATGGAAAGAACTCACCAGTCACCTCCTGAAAGAGATCCCAAAAGGTAAATTCCTAGGAATATTGTAGCCAAATTCCAGAGTTCCCAGGTCAGGGAGAAAATATTATAAGCAGCCAGAAAGAAGCAATTAAAATGCTGTGCAAATACAATCAGGATAACACAGGATTTAGCAGCTTGTACACTAAGGGATTAAAGGGCTTGAAATATGATATTTCAGAGAACAAAGGAAAGAGGATTAAAACCAAGAATCACCTACTCAGCAAAACTGAGTGTACTACTTCAGGGGAAAATGGATTTCAATGAAATAGAGGACTTCCAAGCTTTTTTGTTGAAAAGATCAGAACTGAATAGAAAATTTGACTTTCAAATATAAGAATCAAGAGAAACAGGAAAAGGAAAACAGAAAAGAGAAGCTTTAAGGAACTCATTAAAGTTGAACTGCTTACCCTACTAAATGCAAAGATATTATTTGTACCTCATAAAACCTTTTTCAAAATTTGGATAATTAGAGGGAATATATATGTATACTCGTGTATGTGTGTATGAGTATGCTTATATTATACATGTATAGGTATATATATGTATATGGATGTATGTGTATGCACATAGAGGGCACAGGGTGAGCTGACTATGAAGGGAGAATACTTAAAAAATAAATTTAGTGTTGAGTGGAATGTACTTGGAGTAAGAAAAAGGGAGAAGTAGAATGTAATCACCTCCCATAAAACAGGCAAGAAAGAGCATTTACAGTGGAGGAGAAGAAGGGGGAAATGAAAGGAAATAAGTGAGCCTTACTATCATGGAATTTGGCTTAAGGAGGGAATAACATACACTCCATGGGATATGGAAATCTATTTTACCCTGCAGGAAAGCAGAGGGGAAGTGTATAGGAGAGGGAAATAGAAGGGACAGCAAATTAGGGAAAGTGATAATCAGAAGCAAACACTTGTGAGAGGACAGGTCAAGAAAGAGAATGGCATAAATGGAGGGCAGAACAGGACAGAAGGAAATGTGGTTAGTCCTTTTTAACATAACTGTTATGAAAGTGTTTTGCATGGTTACACATGTATGACCTATATTAAATTGCTTGCTTTCTCAATGAGGGTGGGTGGGGAGGGAGGAAGGGGGAGAATGTGGAACTCAAAGCTTCAATAATGAATGTTAAAAATTGTTTTGACATGCAACTGGAAATTAAGATATACAGGCAATGGAGTATAGAAATCTATTTTGCCCTTCAGGAAAATAGAGGCGATGGAAGATGGAAGAAGGATGGGTAATAGAAGGGAGGACAGACTGGAGTAAGTGGTGGATGGTATGCATGCTGTTCTGGGGTGGAGGGTGGGAAGAGATGGGGAGAAAAGTTTGAATTCAAATTCTTGTGGAAGTGAATACTGAGAACTGGAAAATAAATTATATATTATTTTTAAAAAAGAGAAAATTCTCAAATGAAAACTTTTACAGATGCAGTTTCCTCCTACATTGAGAAGATGAAAACAAAATGCCATCTTTTGTAGGATTAATGTCTAATCTTTATGATATTAGTCATAGAAACCATTCAAATAAATTGTTTCCATTTATTATTGGTTTTTACTTGGGTATGTACATTTGTATACATATTTGAAAGCCTTTTTATGAAATACTACCTATTTATGGACTATATGGGCTTAATCAAGGACATAATTTAGGGCCATTCAAAACCACAGTATCAATACATTAAAAAAAAGTTTATAGCAATGCAGATGTAAAATAACCTCTGATTGGAGCAATGTAAAAGGAATAAAAGAATTAATTTTTTTTCTGAAACATTCCTGCTTTCATGAGTTTGATAAGACCATGGGATAATAGATAAAAGCCCTCATTTTATAAATGACAAAACTGAGACAGAGGAGGTTAAATGTTTACATAAACAGTGAGTATTTGAAGCAAGATTTGAACCCATATCTTTTTGAATACAAATCCAGTAACCAATTTGCTAAACTCTACTGTCTCTATCAAAACAAAACACACACCGCTAAGCCTCACACAATCTGATCTCATTTATACAGAAATTTAATTTTCCTTAACTCATTAAAGCTCATCATAGAATAATAGAACCAAGAGATGGGAGATACCTCCAATTTGTTTCTGAACAAGAATCTCTTTTATACCATATTTGACATTTTCCAAGAATAATGAGCCCAGTACTGCATGAAGTAATACATTCCGTCTGATGATGTGGACTGCGCCAAGATTGTAGTAGTGTCAGAGGAGAAAAGTTGGATTATGTAGGAGATATGACATAGGTAAGAGTGACTATTTGGTTGTGATTTATGCATCATATCCTAAGAGGAATTGTTGAATGATAAGCATTAGGAAAGAAAGTTAAAGAGGAAATTGACAGTAGTGTGCATAGTGGAAAGAGTATTGGAGGTGAAATCAGACAGCTAGGGATTTTGAGGCTCAGTCTTGCCATTAGCTGTGTGTGAATGATGTTGGGTAGTGTACTTTGCTCTTCTGGGCTTTTGATTGTACTATTTGTTTAAAATTATGGACTTTGAAATAACTTATCCCTAATGTTCCTTTCATCTCAAGCAAATTATGGACCTATGAAGGATTAAAAATAGACCAGAATTTTTTCCTGTATGTTTCAAATGAGAGGATCAGAATCAGAGGGCAGATTTAACAGTTTTCGTCTAGACATAAGAAATAACTTTCTAACTGCTAGAGTTACTTAGTAATGGAATGGGTCTATCACTAAGTATCGAGTCAGGATAGATAAGAATTTGTCAAAGTTGTCTAGTGGAACTTTTAGAATAAGTGTGAAGTTGAATGAGATCGCTCATTTTCAAACTTTTTTATGACATTTTGTTAATGTAAACTCATTAACATTTGTTAATGTAAAGTACTTAGGTTCTCACATGATTTTCACACTATTAATATCCATTTATTGTGAAAATTAATGAGTATAAAACTGCTATAAATTTAGTAATATTTTAAAATAAATTTATGTTTTAAAACTCAAATCAGTATCAATATACATTTGAAAAGTAGTAATACATGTACATGTGAGGCATCATTTAATCTGTAGAAGTTATGCTTATTCATTTATCACACTGAATACTAGTGCATTTTTATTGTAACTAAAGAACAAAATGATAATTCTGTGCACTTAGATTCATAGACCCTTTGCAATGATGAGTGGTGTTGTGGAAGACTGTAATGGGTGTTTAAGAGATCCCTTGGAATTCTGTCACAACTAATATTACCCTTCACCCACATTTCCTTCCATTTTATTCAATCTTTAAATAATATTATTTACGACATCTCTCCACACAAAAATAGTCACTGATTCTCTCTTCATTAGTGCACACGTTGGAGAAGGTGCTGTGTTTTATGAAGTAGAATTGAAATAGCTTAAAAGAAACACAGGATGCACAAATTTAGTGAATTCACCCCAATGCTCACATGATCTGACCTGTGGTAGAAAATTCTGTGCTTGTATTGGTCTAATTATCCACAGCTGGACACACTGAAACTTGAATCTGGCATAGTTATGTCATTTTAATCCTCTTTGAGAATGAAGAACAGTACAAAGTCTGAATTCAAGGACTTCCACAACTGGGTCCCAATATTCCATGTCTGACTCTTTTCTTACTAATTTTCTTAATGAAACCTAAACTCTAGCCTAATTCAGATATGGTAATTGATTTTGCTTTTGCTTTTCCTTTGCCATACTTTTTCTACTCATATTCCTCATTCATCTTGGAGTACCCTTCCCCTCATCTCCCTTAGTCAAGAATCTTACTGATGCTTCAGAGTTTATCTCTAATGTTGCCTCCTCCATGAAGCATTTTTTTTAAGCTGAGTGACTTCTGTCTCCTCTGTATAACTATAGCATCTTGTACTCATTATATCTATCACATTTTGCTACATATTACAATTATGTCTATTTGTGACATATGACCCCCAAGGACACTCCTTGAGGCCAGAAACTGTTTCTTATTACCTTTGTATCACCTAGTCTACCTCAAACATCTGGTGGTACTTGATAAGTTTATGTTGAATTAATGAATGAATAATCAGATTAGTGTATGAATACTGATTGAAAAAAAAGCAGTATAAAAGCCATTTTAGCCTCCTACAACCAAAAGGATATTCCTAAACCACATATTTGAGCATTCCCAGTGGCTACCTTTTGTCTCTAAGATTGAATACAAAGTCCCCTGTTTGACATTTAAAGCCCTTTATAGACTTATTATACATAATTACTCTTCCCTCATGCTATGGTCCAATTGAAGTGTCCTATTCCCCATCTCTCATATTTAACATTCTTATACAAGACATGACATTACACCTCAGAATTAAAGTTAGAAACAGAATGGAAATTAATTGCCTCTATATCATGCCTGGAGTACATTTATTCCTCACCTTTGCTTCTTAGAATCTCTAGGTAATTTCAAACCTCAGTGCAAGTATACTTCTTGATTTCTATGGCATCTAGAGCCTGCCTAACTAAAATTACATTGAATTTGTTTTTTTTTTTTGTTTTACATATTATCTATCTACTTATATGTATAATTTATATCTTCTTATATTTTTCCCTTAAAAAAAGGTAAGCTACTTGAGGAGAGAGAATATTTCATATTGGTCTTTGACATTCTAGTTCCTGTTACATCATAGAGGTTTAATAGATTATTGTTGATTGATTGAACTTCCAAAACAATGGGTAAAAGAATCCTTAATAATTTGGGACAAAGTACCAAAAGCAGAAGACAGAAACAGAGAAACACAGATGGGCACAGATAGACAGAGAGAGAGAGAGAGAGAGAGAGAGAGAGAGAGAGAGAGAGAGAGAGAGAGAGAGAGAGAGAGAGAGAGAGAGATGGAAAGAGAAAGAGAGAGAAGTGAATTGGAAAGACATGAAGGTGTTTCAGTTTATATGTATATAATTTTGTATATGTTTATATGTGTACATTTATGTGTATGACATTGGTAACTGTACAATTTTCCAATATTATTTATGAGAAAAACCCTGACTAATTTGTCCCTACTCTCCCACTCTCACAGCACAAACTTATTGGAACATTCCTGTCTACTGTACTTGGAAAGACTGAAATTTGAAACACAAGTACAAAGATGAGGCAGGGTCTTTTTCTAATACAATTTTATGAAAAAATCCTCATATTCATGTTCCTTATGAATAGTTCATATATAGAAAAGTATTTGGGGAGTTTCAAAAGTCTTATTAGAATTTTGAGCTTTCTTGGGTTAAAAGTTTTGGGATACCCTGTTTAGGGTAATGATAAAAACTTATCATTTACACATTTGAATTAAAGCAAAAGGAAAATAAATGTACGTAAAACATTCTATAAGGAAATATGCATATGGAAATATGTATATGTATATGCGTATGTGTATGTATGTAAGTGTGTATATACATGGAATTATATATATATATATGGAAATTTATTTGGATGACTATATGTTTTGGAGGTGAGATGGTTACTTCCTTCAAAATATTATTTTGCTTAAATTCAAAATTTTAAATTAAATAAACAAGAAAATTACAATTTGACCCAACCAGATATACTTAACAAAAATAATTCCTATCAAATTTATGTGCACATTGAAATCATAATATAATTCAATAAACAAAGTGCTATTTTACGAAACCATTATAGAATTAGAAGAGGTTGTTGATTAGTCCTTTGTCTCTTCTTAGGGAATGCCAGATAAATATTATGTATTTCATTTTATCCAATAAATATTGTATAAAGTTGATTATTTTTGGAATCAATAATATTATCAAAAAGCTTTGAATGTGGCATAATGTTTGTTTGTATTATATAAACAACATTCAATCTCCAAGGTTTATAAGTAATTTACATAGTCTTTAAAGATTGTTTTACCCAATGAAAAATCAGTCCTTTTTAGCTCTCTAAACCAAATAATAACGTTCACCAAAAATATCCACGTGTTTGTGGCATTTTATAGCAAAAGTATATATTTTGGTGAATTTTGTAGGTTAGTACCACAGTCCTACACTTTCATTTCATTGCATAATATTTGTTTTATCCTACGAAAAAGACAGGAAGAGGGGGTTTGGGCAGTGAAAGGCTCTGAAATTATAAATGGTGTGTGTGTTTTACTAATCTTATGAACAGGTAACATACTTGATTTTTCTGTGTATATTATTCTGTTTTTCTTTTTCCACGTTATTCCTATCCAAAAAGGAAACAACAAAATTCTCTTTGTAGGTTTTTCCAAAGCATAAGAGAAAATAGTCTAAAAACAACTAAATGACACTAACTAAAATCTCCTTTCAGAAAAATATTAAGTAACAAACTATTTGGCATTAATTAGACTTTACTCAGAGAGCAGCTAATGGATGGAGACTTTCCAGGCCTGGAGTCAGTCTTCTTCAATTCAAAGACAACATCGAGCATTTACTAGTTGTGTGACCCTGGGCAAGTCACTTAACCTTGTTTGCATGTCTCCTCATCTGTAAAATGAGCTCAAGAAGTAAATGGCAGACCATGCTAAGAAATCCCTGAATGGGGCCATGAAGAGCCAGATACAATTCAGTTATTACAATAACAAAGTTGCAAATGTACTATGAAGCTTGTATACTAGCCTCTTTGCTGAATATAATCACTTTTTAACTCTTTGTTAACCTTTTCGGTTTGCCAATAAAAGTCCCTTTTCCTTACCTAAATTTTGTTTATAATCTAGATACTTTTCTTCTCCAGACAGGAAGGACTCCTTAAACTACATTCAAGCAGAATTTTTCCTCAGGAATTTGAGATGGGAATGGAATTGGAATACAAGACACCGTAATCTCTTGTATTGTTTCTTGAGGTGACAAGCAACCCGAGAGCAATGAAACCAGAGCAAATTTTGAGGTCCGATTATGGACAGAGATTACTTAAAGTTGATTTTAATTATATTAATATTTAATTATATTAAGTATTCAATTAAATTAATAAATTATATTTAATTAATACCACAATTAATTAATACACAATTAACAATCCTGTGGTACCAACCAAGCAGTGTCAGAATGTTTGTAGGGTTAGATGATACATTGACTGTCTGAAGTTAGGGGAAAAAAAGATTAATCCACTACACCTTTCAGGTCTGAAAACTTATTATATATCTGTAGGGATTTTTGATCACCACTTCTGTAGATGATACAAAATAAACATCTTTATAAGCTGTCATGGGGCCCCCAAAGCAGTAGACAGCTAGGCGTGTAGATGGAATTCAGCACTTAGAATAGAAAAGAGCAGAGGTAACATTCTGTTTCAAGTCCTCATTACCTTTGCTACCCTGGGTAAATGACTCTACTGCACTTTCATAATCTATAAAATTAGGATAATAATTACTCCTTTCTCATAGCATTGTAAAACCTGGAAGTATTATATAAATGACATTACTTATTCTCTATTATATAGCTGAATGAATTCTATATTAATAAATGTTGTTTTATTCTTTGGTGAGTTAATTAAAATGAAATCTTTGTCAAGAGTAAACCATATACCATCCATATGAGTTAAATTAAATCAAAGCTTTCCTCAGGGTCCATCTCTCATAGGAAACTATACTTCACACATATAAGTGAACTGATGAGACATAAAAATAAAATGTATTTTGTATTAGTACAATTTATTTTAATAGTAAGATCTCCTGAAAGACATGTTAGACTTTCTAAATATTTTAAAGAACAAAACTTAGCTGCCAAGAGAGCACTCGTTTACAAAGATCAAGGGGCAAAAGATGATACAGAATTCCAATCTGTTCTGACAACTATTCCTTTATTTTATTTTTTAAAATTTAATCATATTTTCCCCCAGTTACATATCATGAAAATTTTTAGCATTCATTTTTATAAGATTTTGAGTTTCAAATTTTTCTCCCTCCACCTTTTCTGAAAATGGTAGGTAGTTTGATACAGTTTATACATGTGCTATCGTAAAAAATATTTTCATATTAGACACAATTATGAAAGGAGAAACAGATCAAAAGAAAAAATACATGGGAAAGAATAAAGTGAAACAATATGCTTCAATCAGCATTCAGAGTTCATCAGTTCTTTATCTGGATGTAGATAGCAATTTTCTTCATGAGTCCTTGGTATTTGTGTTGCTGGATCATTGTGTTGCTGAAAAAAGTTTAGTCATCTGCTCATCACACAGTGTTGCTGATAGTGTGTATAACGTTTTCCTGGTTTTGATCATTTCACTTTGCATCAATTCATACAAGTCTTTCTAAGTTTTTTCTAAAATGTGCCTGTTCATAATTTCTTATTGCCCAAGAGTATTCCATTACATTTTGACCATTATTCTTTTTGTTTTGTATTTATGATTTTATTTTTACTCTGTTACATGTAAAAAAAATTAACATTTGTTTTTAAAACTTTGAGTTCTGAATTCTTTTCCTCTCTCCTCACTCACCCTTATTGAGAAGGCAAGCAATTCAATACAGGTTATACATGTGTAGTCATGCAAAACATACCCATAATAGTCATGTTGTAAAAGAAAACAGACCAAAAAAAAAAAACCTTCAAGAAAAATAAAGTTTTAAAAAGTGTGTTTCAATCTATGTTCAAACACGATCAATTCTTACTCTGGGAATGGATTCCCAGCATTTTTCATCATAAATCCTTCAGAGTTGTCTTGGGTTATTTTGCTCAGAATAGCCAAGCCATTCACAACTGATCATCTAACAATGATGCTATTACTTTGTACGCAGTACATTTCCCCTTGCATCAGCCCATGCAAGTCATTTCAGTTTTTTTCTGAAAGTATCCTGCTCATCATTTCTTATAGTGCAATAGTATTCCATCATAATCACATACCACAAGTTGTTCAGCCATTCCTCATTTAATGGACATTTTCTCATTTTCTAACTCTTTATATAGCAGAAAAGAGCTACTATAAATAATTTTGTACATATAGGTCCTTTTCACTTTTTGTTTTTTGTTTTTTTTTTATCATTTTGGGGACATAGACCTAGTACTGATCTTGCTAGGTCAAGGGGTATGCATGCTTTTTATAGCCCTTTGGGCATACTTCCAAATTACTCTATAGAATGGTTGAATCAGTCCAGAACTCCAACAACAGTGTATCAATGTCTCATTTCCCCCACTCCCCCTCCAACATTTGTCATTTACCTTTTCTGTCCTGTTATACAATCTAATTGGTATGAGATTGCACCTCAAAATTGTTCTAATTTGCATTTCTCCAAGCAATAGTGAATTAGAATTTTTTTCACATGGCTTTAGATAGCACTGATTACTTCATCTGAAAACTCATAACTTTTTTATCATTTATCAATTTATCTCTTATCTGATCAAATGGCTCTTATTTTTATAAATTTGAGTCAATGCTCTATATATTTAAGAAATTAGGTCTTTATCAGAGAAACTTCTTTCAAATTTTTTTTTCTGTTACACTTGCTAAATAAATGCATTTCTCTCCATCCTATTCCTTCCACTCCCATTTTTTCTATTCTTCCTCTCCTTTCACCCTGTCCCTCCTCAAACGTGTTTTGCTTCTGATCATCTGACCACTTTTCCTAAAGAGTAAAGTAATGACTCTTCAAGATCTTTGAATAAGTCTTTACTGAAAAGATGAGTGTCCCACTAACTCTCAGGCATACTCTAAAGTAAAAATTAATGCTTTATAATTCAATTAATAATGACTTACTGAATTTTACTTAAGTAAACATTAACTAAACTTATGACAAGATAATCTTTGGTTGTGTTTAAAGGTTTTTAGAGTTTGTACATTTTTAGATTTTAGTAAGATTATATTGACAATTATAAAAAATCTGATGCAGGATCTAGAATCCAGGAAGTTCCCCTGGTTGTTTTTCATCAATTATTTCATCCCTAATCATCAAGATAAAAACATTTAATTTATTTTAACTTTAAAATGAAAATTTTTCAGTGAATTTAAGGTAAACACAGCTAGAAATACAAGATAAGCAAGGCTTTTCTGATGTTTTTCAGATGTTTCCTTAAATGTGTTCATTCACAAACTGAGTGCCCATCAAGACAATGGGATTGGAGATGGTCCCCAGGAAAGTGAAGAAGCATATAACCTGGAATATAATAAAGACCAGAATATTATGAAAATATGATCAGAATGAAGCACCTTTGAAGTACTATTGAAATACCATTTGAAAGTTGTAACTTTAGTGATTTACGTCTCCCTTTAAATTGAGTATCAATATTTTTAAACATGGATTCATCACTCTCTCCTCCATATAGATGAATAGCATGCTCTTTTTCACTATATTATTTCTCTCCAAATTTACTAATTTGTTTTCAGTTTTCAACAATCATTTCCATAAGTTTCAAATTTTCTCCCTCTCCTTCCCCAGAAGGTACCTCACAATGTGTTTTCTCTTCTCATTTGTATAATTTGAATTTTCTCAGTGGCCAATTCGAATATTCCAAACGTGTTAATTAGCTTGGCTTTGTTTTGTTAAATAGCATATTTTATTGTCCTTAGAATATATGTTAATTTATGTATTATCATAGTGAATATTATTTTCTACACATGCATTCCCATTAAACATATTTTCACATTAGTCATGTTGCATAGAAGAATTAAAATGCATATGAAAAACCACGAGAAAAACAAAACAACAAAGTAGAAAATAGTCTGCTTCATTCTGAATTCTGACTCCATAGTTCTTTCTCCAGACATGGATGACATTTTTCATCACGAGTTCTTTGGAAATGTCCTTGCATTGCTGTGAAGGGGTAAGTCTATCAAAAACAATCCTTACAGACTCTCTGTTAATGTGAATAATGTTCTCCTGGTACTGCTCACTTCACTCAGCATCAGTTGAAATAAATATATCCTGGTTTTTCTGAAATCTACCTGTTCATCATTTCTTACAGCAAAATAGTATTCCATTATATTCATATACCACAACTTGTTCAGTCATTCTCCAACTGATGGGCATCCCCTTGATTTCTAGTTCTTGGCCACCACAAAAAGAGCTGCTATAAATATTTTTGTACATGTGGGTCCATTTCTCATTTTTATGATCTTTTTTGGGATACAGACCTAGAAGCAGTATTGCTGGGTCAAAGGGTATGTGTATTTTTATAGGCCTTTGTATAATTTTGTGAAATACAATACAAATGTTAACTATTGCAATTGATTGGTGACTGCTTTATTAACATCTCACATTTCTACATTTAGATAAGATATTATTGTGGATAGAGAGTGTGCCTTGAAGTGAGAAGGGCCTGCATTTAAATCCTTCAGACATAAACTGTTTTTGTGATCCTGGGCAAAACATTGTTAGTCCATCAGGACTCAAAGTAACTCTAAGACTAAAAGTTGCAGAAAATTGCTAATATATATGTATTTTTTTTTGTATACAGAGCTTTGACAGGGGAGCTTTCATATTACCTAATTCACAGTTCATTTCTTATTTCATTAATAAACTCTGCGATATATAGCTAATAGCATTGCATTCACTTTGACAGTGCCTGTTTTGCCTGAGTTATCTCAAAATATTTATAAAATACAATGACCTTTAGGAGGAAATGTTGAAATAATTATCTATCATTATACATTACTACTGCAAATAATGAACAATTCTCATGCTGCAAAGCAGTAAGACATATTTTTCTCCAACATCCTAAAGAATGATAGGAGCCAATTCAGGCACTCACCAGGCTTTTTAGTAAGGGCTAATATGACCTCTAATCCTGAAAATTTCAGTTCAGTTCAGTTATCTAATTCATGACTGATTCAGTACTTCATGTGGTAGCAGGATGTTCTAGATCCACTCTTACACTTCCTTTTTGGTCAGTGACAAAAATGAAACATTTTATTTACTTATTTCAGAATTTCCATTTTCTTTTTAAAAAATGTATGAAAGAATGCAAGAAAGTATGAAAATTCCAGTGATGGATGACTATGAGTTCTGTAGTACATTTTCTCCTTTTTAAAAATTATTGAACTTGGAGAAATGTATCCTCTTTTACATAATTTTGTGAATTAAATCAATATAAAACTGTGAACAAATTGACTTTAAATCAGGGGCTATACTGATTTAGGGAAAGGGATTATATATAAAACAATAACTTCCCTTATGGTAATTCTGTATAGTTGAAATCCATAAAAATATTGTTAGTCTTATTCTAAAAGCATATTTTGACAGTTTTGTTCATACAATGTTTTGTTGTACATAAAATATTTTAGAAATAATTTTGATACAACAAAAAGCAGTGCATCTAAAATGGAATCAATTTTATTCCATCTAATTTGTTTAAATTAGACTAACATGACTTTTCTGGGAATATTAAAGAAAACATAAAATCAGGGTACAGGTATGTGAGCCTGAATGTATATGTTTATATATATACATACACTCACATATATCTCTATCTATCTATCTCTCTATTTCTCTATCTCTCTATCTATCTATCTACCTATAATATAACCTTATTTGCCTCAGTTCCTCATCTGTAAAGTGAGCTGGAGAAGGAAATGGCAAACCATTCCAGTATCTTTGCCAAGAAAACTCCAAATGGAAACACAAAGAGTTTGGATGTGGCTCAAATGACTGAACAACAAAAAAATTACTCCATGGAGCAGGGAGGTGGCACAGTAGACAGAATGCTGGGCCTCCAATCAAGAAGACTCATATGCAATTTCAAATCTGACTTCAGATACTTACCAGCTCTTTGACTCTAAGAAAGACACTTCACCTTGTTTACCTTAGTTTTCTCATCTGAAAGATGAGCTGGAGAAGGAAATGGCAAACTACTCTAGTATACCTCTCAAGAAAACCCCAAGTGGAGTCATGAAGAGGTCCACAGAAGTTAATTGCTTGTACAGGGTTATGCAAGCAGATGGAGAGAAGGCTGACATACCCAATACTTGTTTGTTTGTTTTTTTTTATTCCTATCTATAAAATAAATTTCAGACTGGGAATGACAGTCCTCTAGCCAAGATGGCTGCCTGAATGGAAGATAGACTGCCCAGCTCCTGCATTTGTTTACCACTAAAATAAATAAGAAACTTGTAGCACACTGAATAATGATCAAGAAATCCAAAAGGAAACTATAGTTAATGACTTAACACCCCCCCCCCCCAAGAAGTACACATAAAGTCATATAAAGGTGTTAATGGGCATTAAGAAAGGGGACTTATAGCAAAATTATCACCAGAGCATACAAATAATCCTAATCTTCTTAGTATAATGGCCAGAGACATGATTAGCTTGAAAGGCTGTGCCTGGAAGAAGCAAGAGCATGGGCTCGATTCCACCATTCCCATATCCAGGCAGTGTCCCTGAAAGCCTTTGCAAGCAACATCACCAGAGCAGTTTACAAGCCATCAAACTCACATCCAAGAGCTTCAAAATACGTCCAAATCTACAATGATTTTTAAAGTTATTCAGTCATTTTTCAGTTGTATCCAACTTGCCGTGACTCAATTTGGGGCTTTCTTGGCAAATATACTGGAGTGGTTTGTAATCAGGGTAAAAGCTACCAAGAAATAGATATTGACTTGATGCGTGGAAATCATTTCTTGATGATTAGAGTTGTCTCAAAGTAGAATGTGATGCGTTGGGAAGTTAAGTGGAATGAATGACTTATCACCAGAGGTGTGATGGAGCTACCTTATAGTGATTTGAGACAGAAGACTTTTGAATTTTCAGTGTAAATATTTGCACTTCAAAAATAGACAAACACTATAATTCCAGGCTTGATATATCATTTTTCCAACTGTCTAGACTTTAAAAAGTTACAGAAAAAATGTTAAAAATGCGGATGTGTCAAACATTTTCCTCCAGAGAAATAGCTGCTGAACATATTTCAAAATACCCTTTTTTTGTCCCTACCCTATTTGAGGTTTTCAAATAGAGGCTAGATTGTCATATACTTATCAGATATATTATAGTGGGTTATGTGAGATGGCTTCTGAAGTCTCTCCTGTATTTTAAAGATCTTACTTTGAAAACTAGGGTGATTTGCGTCAGGAAGTTAACAAATGCCAGGTCACATTTACACAAAACTTTGCTCCCACAATTTACTAAGGTAGATAGTTAAATTCTCAATTTATAGATATTATATGTGAGAAAACGGAGGTTTAGTGTGCTCAAGTGACTTGTCCAGGGCAGTTGAGTCAGTGTCCTTGGAGGTATTTAAGCAGAGGCTAGACATTTGATAGAAATATTGAAGCATATTTAGAAAAGCACAAATTCAAGGATAGGTTGGATCAGATGAACTCTGATCCCTTCAACTCTGAAATTTTTCTGTTCTAGTATGTATTGTGTCATTCAAGCAATCTTAGTCTTGCAAATGTCTGCCTGAACCTAGAAGGCTGTATCAGAATGTTTCTAGTCCCATGGAAAGTAAACATCATCTGTATGCCAGTGTGTGAACTATTTAGTTGCATATATAAAACTGTACTAAATATTATAATCTGTTTTGAAAAATAATCAGATTAACCATATATCAGAAGAAAAAAATAGTTTGTGTGTTATTCTGAACCAGGAAAAAAAGTCAGAAATTTTTCAGTGGTAGTAACAATTAAAATCTGTTATTAAAGTTGTATTCCTGGTTTACACACTGTCCACTGAAAGTCTGACAAATATTGAGAAAACTAGATTAAAAAAATAAACTTTCCACATAATCTTTCAGGAACATAACAGAAAGATTGTTGTCACTATTGTTACATATCGGATACCAAACCAATGGTCTAGAAAGTAACAATGAAGACTCTTTATGGTTGAGGCCAAATTAAATATTTTGATGCACATAAGCATTACCTATAAGCTACATCTAAGATTAAATGGTGAGATATGTTTACCAGGAATGAAGCATTGGAATGTACTTTATCACCTAGCATTGAAGAGTGGTTCCCCACAACACTGCTCCTCTTTGAGGGCACATATAAAAAATGGAATCCTCTAGGATGAAAAAATACTTATTGAAAGATGAAAAAGAAAGAATATTTGACATGAGCATGCACTGTCTATTTCTGTGATTTTTATAGAATGGGATTTCACCATCTAGGAGGAAAAATACCCAACATATCAAAGAGTAAGCAAAGGAACAGAGAAATATAATGAGTCATTTTTGGAAATTACTAGTTATCAAAATTAACTATACAGGACATAGGAAGAAAGATACTATCTGCATCCAGAAAAAGAACTGAAAATAGTGCATGTATGTAAGTATGTATGTATGTGTGTATGTGTACACAGACACATACACACATATACACATTTATGTCTAATGGCAGGCTCTAGGAAAGGCAGGAAAGAATAAAAAAAGGAAAAATTTCCATGATAATTTTGTTGTATATTTGAAAGGAATAGCAAATTGTGCACAGTAGATTTGCTGTTTCATGCACACTCATCCTTTTTTATTGCACTATGTTATGAACATTCTTGCTTTATCCCATAAATTAAAAATAAAATAAAATAAAGAAATTACTGGTTCCTTTTGGAGCAGAATTTTAAAGTCTAGAAAATTTTTTATTTCTATTTCAATCTGTCCAGGATCCAGAGTTATGCCAAGAAAGAGGAGATAAAACATATTTGCCCAATAAATGAAATGACATCAAATTTGTTGGTGAGGGCAGTGAATACTGGGATATATTTGCTTTGGAAGTATGGGAAGAAGAGAGCATTAGGGATTGAGGCTTCTTTCTTTCAATTATTATATGCATATATATATATATACGTATATATATATATATATTACATGCATATACACATTTGTGCACATGTGTATATATTACTCTTATAAACCATATTATACAAATACATGTATTTGTATATACATATATGTACATATATACATTCACATATTATGTGTGTATATTTATGCGACAGATCTGTCTTGGGCACTTCAGATAGAGACTGTTGGTGATGCCAATACACTCATATGTGTAATATCCCCAGTGTCTCTGGAACTTCTGTTAGACCTAGGAAATTTGATAAACACTAAAGGGATTCAATTTCTGCTTTGCAACAACTGATAAGCAGTTCACACCTCTTCTAAGAATAGTAAATTTCCTGATCATTTCTTATAAGACATATTAGCCCTACTAAATAATAACAACTGCTGTTACAAAAACACCCATGCTTACTAAAAGTAACAAGCATTTTTAAATTGTATATCAATTACAGTGAATATTATTTTTCTTAATTTGGTTCCGAATCATATTATGTATTATATTATATGCATATATATTATATTTGTTCTGAATCCATATTAGCAGTTCTATAGTAACATAAACACAAATTATATATCTTAATGAAGCAAGGAATGTTCTAATAAGAACATATTCCTTACACTATAAGTTGCCAAGGCACAGATATGACAATATCCAGCGTTGTCCAAAATCCTGTAGCAACTTCCTAATTCTAATTGTATAATAAAAAAGTCCTTACCCTGTCATTTAAAAACCTTTTTGCAATTTGACTTCAACATATCTTTCCAGACTCATTTCAAATTATTTCCCTTCATATACTATATATATTCTCAAGAAACTGGACTACAAATTGCTGTCTCCTACCCTTCACATACTCGTGAAAGGCACCCCTCATATCTGGAATGCTTTACCAGTTCATCTGCCTTTCTGAATACTTTTCTTCGAGCTCAGGTACCAACTGTTCCACAATGCTTTCCTTAATCATACAAGTCAAAAATATTCTTTCTCTATTTAGATTTCTTAAATATCTTTTGACTTCCTCTTTTGCCTCTATCATATTTTACCTTACAGGTATATATATATATATATATATATATATATATATATATATATATATATATATATATATATACATACACACACACACACACATATATATGTATATGTATATATGTATATATACGTATATATGTATATGTTTATATATATAAACATGTACATATATATGCGTGTATATATATATATATATATATATATATATATATATACGCATATATATTACCTTAAAAGGTATACCTTATTACCTCATAGGGATAGGTCATATCTCTTTTCATAGAATGTAATCTTTTCGATAGTGGAGACTATGCGATTTTAAATCTTGTATTCAAAGTACCTTATACATAGTTACTTAATGCATATATGCTTTAATTAAATTAAACCCTATCCCTCTAAATTTGGTGCCCTCTTGTATTCTAAAAAGTATTGGCAATAGTGAATTCAATACTCTTTTAATGAAAATTTCTACTGTGGTAAATGAAGGAAGCGATATGAGGTAAGATTAAAGAAAGACTAGACTGCTGAGAAATACAGACTTATCTCAAATGTAGTGCTAAGCTGGAAAAGAAGTGGGGTAATGATTCTATCACCTCAACTATGATCAGTGCTAAATATTGCTAGATGACACTAAAGTACATTTTTCTGCAGAGCACTCATGGTTACCAAGAATGTATTGTTGAGTAATTGCTCTCAAGTCATTCAACATCTATCAGTCCATAAAATAAAACCATTGGTCAATATGATACAATCTATCCTCTAATTATCTATGATTTTCTGACTTTTAACACTACAATAACCCTTACTTGCAGCCTTGCTTTTACTCACCATCAGATTCAATAAGCAGTCCTAATAGAAAATTTAAATGTAAATCTTGGCACTAAAAATTAGCCCTGCAATATACCAAATGGTATTGTTTTCACTATTTATGTGACTTATTCTTATGACAGTCATAACAGTATGAATATACTAAAACACAGCTTCTATACCTTTGCAGGAAAATTTCATTTTAATAAATACAAATATCACAAAAGTGAATGGATTACAAAAAGGAGGAAAGTGTTCCTATATTGCTGTCAGATTCAATTTAAAAGGAAATTTTTATTATTACAACCAGTTTGGGGATCCATTTGAAAACAATTAGAGAAAGCTGTTAATTGTTTTACCTATTTCTTCTGGGAAAACATATTTACGATAGTATTATAGTAAGCATAGATTGACAGAGCTCAAGCTGTTAAACTGGAAGTGAATAAAATTACTTGAGGCAATTATAAGAGTAATAAGTAAATCTCGTATAGCTAAGCTTATGATTTTAGAAGGGTGAGGTGGCTGGGAAAATTAACTAGCCAGAAAGTAATATTCACTGTGATTATACCTAAATTAGTATATTTTCAAAGGACAATAAAATATGCTATTTAAAAGACCAAGCCACGCTAATGAACATATTTGGAATATTTTAATTGGCCACTGAGAAAAGTCAAATTATACAAATAAGAAGGGAAAATACTTTGTGAAATACCTTCTGACATATATGATTGTATGTATATACATATATGAATACTATCTGTCATCTCTTTATCTATATCTATGTTTCTATTCATGCATGTACATGCATACATAAACATACAGATCTATACCTTTAAACCATGAATATTTTGTATGGACATTTTCCCTTCTTTTATTTTACTTTTTAAGATAGACAGCCTTATTGGATTGAGTTATTTCTGGGTTATAAGTAACAATAAAATTATTTAAGATTTTTTTTAGTAGTGGTAATTACTTGACCTCAAGGGAGAAAAATAAAAAATTTTATTGATATATGTTTATTATTCAAATAAAAATATTTTATTAGGTTAGTTACAAGACTGTCTAAAATAAACTGCACAACATGCCAAACAAATTCAAAGTGCAATATTTTGGCAAATGTTTTGTTTAGAAACAAACAAAAGGAAAATGCAAATTTCAATTTAATATTCATTTATGGTGATGAATATGCAAAAATAAAATTGATATCCTTAATACATAGGGAGTGTTCATGGTTTCAGACAAGATTTGGGAATTATCTCACACCTGGTGTAGACAAATACTAGAGAATTGTCTGAGGCATATACATAGAGTTTAAATGATTTGAACTGAGTCTGGGTCTATAATTAGTTTGAGAAGTATGATTTAAAACCATATCTACCTTATTCTGTGCTTAGTATTCTCTCTACTGCTCTACTCTTCCTCTAAAAAATAACATAGTTGTTACTCAATAAATAAGAATTAAGAAATTTCCCTCTATTCAATATGAAAGGTATTACAAGGGTTATAATTATTCTTCCATGTAACAGTGAAAAATATGCCATATTTTTATAGTGAGACTAGTGAGTTCATTTGGATTAAAGCACTGTACTTATGAGGCTAATGTACATAGAAGACATTCAATACCTATTGAATTGAATAAAATAAATATGGACTTGGTCCATATGGCCTTTATTAAGCCAGACAGTGAATAAGATTGTAAGGTAGTTTGTTCCAAAAATGTTTGATACTGTTCATGAAGAATCTAGATAAGAAAACTTGAACAGATGAACATGAAGTGAGTACTCCTACTGGAATAACAAATAAAAGATCCTCCTTTTTAAACTGAGGATGTTTTTCACAATGACCTCATAGAGCTGTTATGAGGTAAACATTTTAAAGATTAATAAAAAAGAAAACAATAATAACTGGAATGTCATAGCAATAAAATAAAAATGTTATTTATTTTCTCTTTCCAAATTAGAAAGGATAGTAAAAAAGTAAGATATCAACGTCCAAAAATGAATGGGATAATCTAAAGCAATGAACAGAATGTAACAAGATCAAATTTTAAAGAAATAAATATATTTTAAACTATTATGTATTTTTAAATGCATGGTAGAGACTGTATTACACTTCAGTATTGCAAAATTAAATAATGTAACATGACAGCAAAAAATCAAATGTGATGTTAGACTTCGTTATTATATAGCTTCTAGAAAAAGGGAAGTTATAATTCTGATGTACTATATCTTGGTCAAATCACGTCTGAAGAATCACATTCAGATATGCATTCTACATTTTTGGAAGGAAATTGATAAGCAGGAATATTTCCAGAAGGTGCTAAAGAGGTTAGTGAGTGGATCTAAAACCAAACATCAGTTGAAAGAATTGGGGATGTTTAATCTTGGAAAGAGAAAGCTATAGAGGACAGGATGATTGTTTTCAAGTATTTGAAAGTCTATCATGTGAAAGAGAGTTTAAACAAGTTTTACTTGTTCACAAATAGAACTTCGAATTGTAGGTAAAAATTGCAGAAAGGGGAATTTCAGATAGAATATATTTTATCTCTATCTATCTATCTATCTATCTATCTATCTATCTATCTATCTATCTATCTATCTATCTATCTATTCTTTAACCATCAAAGCCAGAAATGTAATAGGATGTCTTCAGAAATCTCATGTGATATCGTCAAGCAGAAACATTGCATAACTGCTTATTTAGGATATTGTAACTCTTTTACATATGGGTTAGATCCAAAGACCTCATATCTCTTCTAACCTTATGATTTATTACAAAGAAACCCTTGTATATGATTTTTGTAACTTTTTCTCATTAAGTGGTCTATTTAAAGATTTAATTGAGATGATTGGAGCTAATGCTCTTCTATACTTATAAATTTTTACCCAATGATATTTTTCAAGAAAACCAATAAGATCCATTAAAAATATGTTCAAGAATTCAGCTTTCAAATTGTTTGCCTTCATTTGAATTCAAGAAAAATTATATTCAGAAAGCTCTGGACCTCATCATCCAATAGGCAGCTTTATTACTTCATGTCTTTTCCCTCATGGTTCTCTCTTCTCCACAGAATTTGAGTCCTTTCAGAGAAGGTTCCTTATTTACTCTTTCAGTTTATGTTGTAAAATTTCTGTTTGTCCTACCAGCAAGAGACACGTTTTTCTGAGATTCTTATCCATATAATACAGTCAGAAAATGCTAAGCAAAGGCTTTTGTGTAAATGAAATAAGTTTTCTTTCTCTGATGGCTAAAAACAGAATGACTAGTTGCCGCTTTTTTTGGCTCCTGATATTAAATGTAAAACACACTTCAGAATATAAGTACAAATTTTGTTAAGGTAAAATAAACCTTAATAGGAAATAATTAGGATACACTTTGCATCCTAAATAGTCTTCCTAAAGATCAAAAGGTTGACCTAATAGTACTGTCAGTTTTTTGGAAATGAACAGTCTACCAACATTCATTATTTTGATGCTGTCAATTAAAAAACATGAATGTGAGAGCCACAGCCACTATTATTCTAGAAATATAAGCAATCAGAAATTTCTAAAGTAAAAGTTTGGTCTGAAATTTTTACTAGTGTCTTATGAAATTTATCACTGACCTAGAAATGGAGCTTTTAAGGAAAAGATAAAATGCCATTACAAAGAAAGAATAAAATCAACACAATGAAAAATTTAATCCAAAGAAGCAAATTAAATAGCAAATAATAGGAGAAATACCAGAGAGAGAAAACCTGCTATATGTGAAAAATAACTAGTGGGAAAATATATCTGTAAAGCATGATGATGGTGGTGATGATGCTGATTGTGACGATGACTGATCTCTGTATAACATGTTACTAGGGAAGTAAAAATTGGAAAGTCAAAGGGCATGTCTGAAATTTGCATTACTTACAACTAATGAGAAATTATATATGAAAGACAAATTGCAATGTATTTGATCCTCTTTTCCCAGAAGCAAAGGCTATAAATTAAGTGTACTCAAAAAGTTGAACGAGAAATGCTTTGCATAAACCAGAGAAAATTCAAGAAACTTGTATATTATTATTATGAATATACTATATATGTATGTATTCTTATGAATATAAATGCAGATATACTTCATAAGACTGTTAAATTATTTGTAAAGAAATGAAAGTATCTTTTTAAAAAATTATTTCTTCAACTTTATAAAGAGAAGTGATAGTATAGGGATGGGAAGAAGGCTGGATTTTGAGGGGAAGGAGTCACTAATACTCCAGCATTTGAATTTAATTTCAAGCAGATTGAATTCAATTAAATAATTTCTTTTCTGGATACATTACTAGTGATTTTCATTTTGTATTTTAACTGGTTATATTCTCTATATAGAAACTTAATTTTTCTCAATGTTTTTCTTTGTCAAAATAAAATTGCTTTTTAGGAAAAATATGTGAGAAGAGTTTCATAGAATACAAAATATTTAATAGAATTGTGCAATAAAACAGGTTCTAACATTATAAATCACTACTAAAAAATGGTAAGCATTTTCCCCAAGGATTTTACAAAATAGTATATATTATCTCAGGTTACTTATATATTGTTTAGTCAGGTAATGTAACTAACAGAAAACCACTGAAAGTTTTTAAAAAGGGGATATTAAGGTTGTAGCTTTAGGGCTAGAAATGATCTCACACAGGTCATCTAGTCTAACAGCTTTATTTTATAGAGGAAACCTAAGCTTGCCTCCATCAGCTCAGAAGAAACAAAACTAAAATTTAGATGTAGATTCTCTGAATCCAAATCTAGTTCTTTTTTTCAGAACATAATAATAATTCTATTAATAAATATATTAAACTGAGATAACATAGAAGAGTCTTTGTTGGTTTTCACATGAATATTGTCAGCATATTTCCCCAAAAATATTTGTAATGAAATTGTGGTTTTTTCTTTAAGTATAATACATTTTTTCTAAAAATTAAGATATGTCATTTTTCTACTCATTTAAATTCTTACATTTGGTATCAGTTTCCTCCCTAAATGAGTGATTTTTACGGCCAATTACTCTCTATACTAGGAAGAAGAACTAGAAAAGAGCCAACACAAATCATATTATCCAAATGAGATTTATCAACAGAGGATTCTTCACAGTTCATGAGGGTTTCAAAGAATGCAGGACATGCTGCAGATCTCCAAGATAATAGCAGAATAATAGGTATAATGATATGGTAAGGAGAGACAATGTGAAATGCACAGGGTAGCATTTCCAAAGCTGACTTTTCCTGTTTTTGTTTTTTCAAGAAAGAGCTCATCTCTAATGTGTTATAGCTTTTCTTCTTGCTTTTCAGGGATGGCTGGACAGTAACTAGTGGGGAAGTATTGTGTTATCAAAGAATTCCAGACTTTGAGAATTGGAATTTATCTCATTTGCCAGTTAAGTACAAATCCTAATCAAAAGAAATCCTTACTGTAGCATGCTTCATCAGTGATTTTGCAGCCCCTGCTTGAAGACCTGTAAGAAAGGGGAATCTACCAGCAGTCTGTTCTACTTTTTCATATCTCTAATTGTTACTATTTCCCTGATATGAAGACAGAATAGTGCTTTTTACAATTTCCATTTCTTTTTCCTGGTTCTTCTCTCTAGTGTAAAATAGAACAAATCTAATCTTCCTTCTGCATGACAGTCTTTCAAATACTTTGAAGAAAGATTTGGTCTTGCATGAGTCTTTTCTTCTCCAAGCTAAAGATTCCTCATTCCTTCAATCAATCTTCTTTCAACAACAAGGGTTTTTTTGTTTGTTTGTTTTTTTACCATTCTAGTTATCCTGTGGATTCTTTTCATTTCATCAATTTCCTTTTTGAACTGTCATGCTAAAAACTGAACATAGTACTGAAAAGAGCAGAGTGTGGTGGGACTATCACCTTCTTATCCCTGAAGATTAGTGCTTTCAATATATGCACAATTTCATTAATTTTTGTGGCTGTTCCATCATGGTACTGACTCATATTGAGCTTGAACACTAATATTTCCAGGTCTTTTACAGACTAACTGCTATCTAACTAACTATCCATCCCTTCACCATCTTACATTTTTATAACTGATTGTTTTCATGCTCTTGTCTGTCCTTATGTTATTTTCTATTGAATTTATTTAATTAGATTCAGCACAGTGATCTAGCCTTTGATAACTTTTTGACAGTTTTGGATCTTGACTGGTACTCACTATACTTGCTATTTCTCCCAAGGTCAACTATAATACTGATGGTAAGTTCTTCCATTTGAAAAGGCTACCAGCCAAGACCAAAGTGGAGGGAGTGTTGGTGCATGATTTTCTATTTGCAGATGGTTGTGTACTCAATGCAGCCTCTGAAGCTGAGACGCAACAAAGCATGGATCAATTCTCTGCTCCCTGTGCTGATTTTGGCCTAATAAGTAACACCAAAAAACCCCCAAAAAACCACAGGTGCTCCATCAGCCACCACCACACCATTCATACATGGAACCATCAGTTACAACAAATGGAGAAGTCTTGAATACTATGGATAAGTTCACTTACCTTGGTAGTATACTTTTCAGGGATGTACACATTGACAATGAGGTTGACGCACCCTTTGCCAGAACTAGCTTAGTGTTTGGGAGGCTCGAAAGAAAAGTATGGAAGAGACTACTGAAGTGAAGATCTACAGAGCCATTGTACTGACCTCACTGCTGTATGCCTGTGAAACATGGACAGTCTAACAGTGCCATGCCAGGAAACTGAATTGCTTCCATTTGAACTTTCATTTGAATCTTCCTAGGGAAGATTCTGAAGATTACCTGGCAGGATAAGGTACCAGACCCTGAGGTGCTTGCTCGAGCTGAACTGCCAAGTATTCAAACAGTGCTTCAGAGAGCACAACTCTGAGGGGCTTGCCACATTGTTCAAATGCAAAATGTACACTTGCCTAAAAGACTATTTTATGGAGAACTCACGTGGGGCAGGTGATCACATGGAGGCCAGAAGAAACAATACAAGGATACTCTCAAGGTCTCTCTCAAGAACCTTGGATTTGACTGTGCAACATGGGAGATACTGGCACAGGACCATTCAGCATGGCATGTTCACATCAGAAAGGGTTCTGTGTTCTTTGAGCAAAGCAGAATTGAGACAACACAAAGTAAATGCAGGATGTGCAAATTTTGGACTTCCACCCCACATATTCACACGGACTATCTGTGCCCAACCTGTGATAGTGCATTCTGAGCTTGTATAGTTCTGATTAGCCACAGTTGGACATGCTGAAATTTCACTTTATCATGGTGATGTCATTTTGGTCCTCTCTGAGGACGAAGGACAACAACCAATCAACCAACAACCATGTTATCTGTAATTTTTTTGGCTATATCATCTATGCCAACATGGATATGCTGTTGATAAAAATCCAGCTATCACAAGATCAGGTTCTGAGGTCTCATTAGAAACCTGTTACTACATTAAAATTGAGCCATTGAAAACTATACCTTGATGGCTGGAGATCAAACTGGTTCTTTCCCCATCTGATTTTTGTTGCCTAATCCATATCTCTTAATCTTTCCAAAAATACTATATCTTCTTAAAAGCTCTGCTAAAAATCTAAGTAAGCTATGTCCAAGGCATTCCCTTCATGTATTACTTTCTTCATTTTATCAAGAAAGAAAAATGAAGATAGTTTTGATTATGATCTATTTTTGATGCAGTCATACTGACTCCTAATTATGTTTCCTTTGGTTTGAATGTTTACAAATCATCTCCAATGATCTCTTACAGAATTTTCCCCCAGAAATAGAAAACAAGGTACCTGGCATATTTTTTTGCAGATACTATTTTCTTTCCCTTTTTCCTTGGACCAAATTCATGTTTTGGGATCTTTCAGTATTATAAGAGTTTGGGGAGGAAGTCATTGAAAGTAAAAGCAAAGTGAAAATATGGCAACTTATTTCTGATATGGGAACTGTTCTCAAAGGAATTTACTGTTATGGCAATGATAATAGTTAGATTGAGAAATTTTCCTATAGTTCAGAAACTCATTCTAAATAATAATAGGGGTCATTAGTTCAGTGGATTAAATGGCAAAAATGAATTAAGATATCAAAGTTTACTAATGACCTGAATTAATCATTTACTTCTTAACTCTGCCTACTCTAAGTTATATCATAAAACAAACCAGTTATCACTATCTTCTGCTTAATTCTTCATATACTGGGAAGTATGTGTCAAGAAGCTGGGTCAGCAAACCACTTGTAGAGGTTAGAAGAGGCCCTAACATGCTGTTTCGTGGGGTTATGCTAAAGATTAAAATAAAAATGTCATAAAAATTAGCACTGAATAATTGACAACTTTTTATGAGAGGTCACTAGTCCTTAACTGAACTTCCCTCTGACATGTAATAAAAGTTTTCCTAAGTATATCCAGGAAGACTTGTTAGTCTTCCAAGACTAACTCCTAAAAATTCACTCATCACCTATTGAAAGTGATCCTAAAATGAAAATTGCCAGGAATATTGTAGCCGAATTCTAAAGTTCCTAGGTCAAAGAAAATTATATTGCAAACAACCAGAAATCTGCTCCAAGGAAAGTTCATCAGGTGGCCCACTACACCCCAACATAACAGATTCCTCATAATAACCATAAAACTTATTGGGATATTTTTGGTGGAAAATTCTATCTTTGCTTATTAGAAGTGAATAGTCTGTGTCACATTCACAGTAAAGCAAAGTGTATTGAAAATTAAGCCTGCCAAAATAAAAGGCATCCCACAGAGTTTAAATTGGTTCTGCCTACAGTTACCAATGTCAGCCCTATATTCTTTTATTGCTTCTCAGAGGACCAGGATACAAGAATATGCTTCAGACCATCCCCAGATACAGATTTCAATGAAAAAAATGGAGCTAACAAAAGAGGCAAAAAATGGCTTGTTAATTTTTTTTTGTCAGTCCTCCTTACTAATCCGAATTTGGCCCACATTAATTTATCTCAGGTATTTGACAAATTCGGGTATTTTGATGAATTCCTTTAACACAGTTGCTTCATTTAAAACTCTGCTTTTTAGGATTCCTATTACTAAAAAAATTGTCTCTGAATTTTTTAGACAGGTTTTGTATTTACTAAAGTCCTAATATCAAATCAGAAGTAGCCTTGGGGAATGGATTTTGGGGAGACATAGTGTTTGATGTCAGAAGAGAATATCAATAGAGTTGTCTTCATGGTCTCTTCTTATTAGAAATAGAAATACTTTTATTAAATCATTATTGTTGCAGAAACAATATCTTTTATTGAAGAACATGGACAGGAGTCAGAAGAGATGAAAAGACAAAGAAAGTATCTTGATCTGAACTAATAAAGGAAATTCTCATGTTGATGAAGTTACAGATGAAGTGTAATAAAAGCACGGAAGAATTTTAATAAAATATTATTACTGTATAATTGTCTAAATATATTACAAAGATATTAAATTTTTAATGGGAAAAATCTATGTACATGCTTTGTTGACACTCTCCATGTTTAATTAACCATTGTGTTTAGTGTCATCTGAAAGGACTTTTGCCTGAGATGGCTTCATGAACACAGCTCTCACACTCAAGCAGAAACATTAAGAAATTATATATGAAGAAGTAAGTTATTTGACATTTAAAAAACTACCTGGAGAAAAAAAAGATCAAGAAAAAGTATTTTTTTTCAAATTTAATTTTTTATGCATACCAGTCGTGTTGTGAAAGAAAACATGCAACAAAAATTCAAAAATCAAGAAAAATAAAGTGAAAAAAAGAACAAAAGTTGCTTCAATCTTTATTCAGACACCATCAGTTTCTTCTTCAGAGATGGATAGCACTTTTCATTCCCAAGTCCTTCAGAGTTGTTATGGATCATTGTATTGCTGAGAAGAGCCAAGTCATTCACAGCTGAATATCTTACAATATTGCTGCTACATTGTACACAGTGCATTTCACTTTGCATCAACTCATGTAGGTCTTTCTAGGTTTTTCTGATAGCATCCTTCTCATAATTCTTATAGTACAATAGTATTCCATCATAATCACATAACAAAACTTGTTGAGTCATTCCCCAATTTATGAGCATTCTGTCAATTTCTAATTCTTTACTTCCAGAAAAGAGTTGATGTAAATATTTTTGTACATATAGGTCTGTTTCCCTTTTGTTTTGTTTTGGTTTTTTTTCTTTTGGGATACAGACCTAGTAGTGATATTGCTATGATAAAGAGTATACATGGTTTCATAGCCTTTTGGGCATAGTTCCAAATTGGTCTATAGAATGGTTTCATCAATTCATAACTTTGACAACAGCACATTAACGTCTCACTTTTCTCATATCCCCTCTAACATTTGTCATTTACCTTTTCTGTCCTATTATCTATTAGGTATGACATAGTGCCCCAGAATTGTTTTAACTTGCATTTCTCCAATCAATAATAAGTTAGACTATTTTTCCATTTGGCTATAGATAGCCTTAATTACTTCATCTGAAAACTCTTATCTTTTGATCATTTATCAGTTGAGGAATGACACTTAGTTTTCATAAATTTGACATAGTTCTCTATATGTTAGAAAAATGAGGTCTGTGTCAGAGAAACTTGTTTCAACAATTTTTTTCACAGTTCCTATTGTTTCCTGTATTTCCCTTCATCCTATTTCTCCTACACTTGTTTATTCTTATCTCTCTCTTCTTTCACTTTGTCCCTCCTCAAAAGTGTTTTGCTTCAGATTGCCTTTTTTCCCAATCTGGCTTCCCTGCTATCACTCCTCACTCTTTACTTATCCTCTTCCCTTCTATCTTCCTGTGGGATAAGATAGATTTCTATACTCCTTTACCTGTATGTCTTATTTTCCAGGTACATGTATAAACAATTTTTAAAATTCATTTTCAAAACTTTGAATTTCAAATTGTCTCTCTTCCTTCCTCCCCATCTACTCTCATTGAGAAGGTAAGCCATTCGATAAAAGTTATACATGTGTAATCAGTCTTTCAAAATACTTCCATAACAGTCATGTTGTGGAAGGCTAACTATATTTCCCTCCATCCTATTCCATGTCCCATTTATTCTATTTTCTTCTTTCATCCTGTACCTACTCACAAGTGTTTGCCCCCTAGCACAATCTATCCTCCTTTCTCTCACCCTCCTCACAGGCTCACTCATTCTCTTTCATGTCCCCCCTCTTCCCCTCCATTGCAAAAGTTTTCTCTTGTCTTGTTTATGTGAGATAATTTACCCCATTCTGCTTATTCCTTTCTCCTTCTCCCAGTATATTCCTCTCCTACCCCTTAATTTTATTTTTTAGATATCATTCCTTCATATTCAACTCACGCTGTGTCCTATATTCTCTCCAACTTCCCTAATACTGAGAAAGGTCTGATGAGTTACAAATACCATCTTTCCATGTAGTAATGTAAGCAGTTTGACTTTAATAAGTCCTTTTTGTTTTCTCTTTTCTGTTTGCCTTTTCATGATCCTCTTGAGACTTGAAAGTCAATTTTTCCATTTAACTCTTTTTTTTTCTCAAGAATGCATGAAATTCCTCTACATCACTGATTATCATTTTTCCCCTCATGGATAACACTCACTTTTGCTGGGTAAGTGAGTCTTGATTTTAATCCTAGCTCCTTTTACCTCTGGAATATCATATTCCAAGCCTTCTGATCCCCATAATATAAAAGTTGCTAAATCATGTGTTTTCTTGATTTTGTTTCCACAATACTTAAATTCTTCCTCTCTGGTTGTTTGCAATATTTTTTTCTTGACCTCATAATTCTAGAATTTGGTTACAATATTCCTAGCAGTTTTTATTTTAGGATCACTTTCAGGAGATGATCAGTGGATTTTTTCCATTTGTGTTTTACCCTCTCATTCTAGAGTATCAAGGAAATTTCCCTTGATAATTTTTGGAAATGTGATGTCTAGGCTCTTTTTTTATCAAGGCTTTCAGGGTAGTCCAATAATTTTAAAATTATCTGTCTTGGATCTGTTTTCCAGGTCAGTTGTTTTTCCAATGAGATATTTCACGTTGCCTTCTACTTTTTTCATTCTTTTGGTTTTATTTCCTATTTTCTTGATTTCTCATAGAGATCTTAGCTTCCATTTGCTCCACTCTAATTTTTTTTATATGTAATGACTGTAGTAATCAGTTTATTACACAGATTAATCATTCTTGAATGTACAAGCTCCAGAGGAGCAATTGGGTCTTTAAATATATGTAAGTATTTCTGTTAAATGAATTTTTACCCTTACATGCAGATAGACCTAATCAGTTAAAAAAATGTAAGAAAAATTAAGAGCTTTCAGCTATGTATTAACTGAGAAACCACATGCAAACCAAAAAAGTACTGGGGGGTAGAGGGTTATAGAGAAGAGCTGGAAAAAAAAAACCGCACATCACTTTATGTACTAAAAGCTCCAATCCATTTAAATGTTGACCAGTTAAACTTAGATCTTAAAATACAGGAGGTGGGTACAGTTTAATCTTGTTGGTTGAAAATTTACCTAAGATGTAGGTCCTTCAGAATAAAATGAATACAGAAACAGCTTGATGTTCTTCACCTTGCTTTTCATAACCGTTATGAGTTTAAAAGGATTCCAATTTTTAAAACATTCTCTTACAGGTCAGTGTAACTGTCCTCCCTCACCCCAAATCATACAACACCCACCCCTGCCCTTGCATTTTTTATCCAATTAAGTCAATAAGGAAAGCTTTTAGTCTCACAAATGTTTGTTTGTCCTTTGTTGCCAAAGAAGACCATGCCCGTCAGAGAACTGATGACATGACTTGCACTTGACTTTGTTTTGAGTGAGGGAAGGCTGTGCAGGTCATCAGCCACACTTCTCCTCCAGAACCATCTGAATCCAGTGACCAGATATTCATCAGGATGACTAGAGATGACTCAGGATGAGGCAATTGGGATTAAGTGACTTGCCCAAGGTCACACAGCTAATGAGTGTCAAGTGTCTGAGGTGAGATTTGAACTCAGGTCCTCTTGACTCGTTCACTGGTGCTCTATCCAGTGCACCATCTAGTGTTCCAACTAGGTTATAACTAACATAACAACTAGGTTATGACTGAAGAACTGACTTTACACACACAAGTTGTTCTTTGACACATTCTTTAGCATTATGCTATTTACTCTCATTTAAGTTTGAATCATACTTCAAATGCCCTTTATTAAGTAGAATTTCTATTTCATTGAAGTTAATAATTTTTCTGCATTTGTTTGTAAATGTTATATGCCCTAGTAGACTTTCAATTTTTCTAAAAGTGCTATGCAAAATTAGAAAAATGCACAATGCTTTTGATTCACATTTAGTAATTGCCAGAGTTCTATTAAGTATATTTTTCTAATGTTTTATTCAAGTTCATAATTTCTTGGGTTTTTTTTGTTACTTTCATTGAGATTTAAAAGGGCATATTGAGGCATATTGAACAACTGCTTTTGTTTTGTTGTTTGTTTCTCCAGGTAATTTGATTCACCTTTTCTTAATGCATTTATATTCGATTCCACTTGATATGGTTTCACTATCTATAGTTCTTTTTTGAGAAGTAGTATTGTGTAGTAGGCAGGGTGGGGGTCTTATCATCAAGAAGTCCTAGAATAAAGTCCCATCTTTTACACATATTGGTTATGTTATCCTTAGTTCCTGTTTGAGGTTCTAGTTATTTCTTAACCTCTTACAGCTACAGGTCACTCTGATAGTAACTTACATAAAAGATTACTTGAATAGGTAAAATTTCTTCCTAAATTTCCTTGTTTCCCTTACTAAATTTTCCTGTACTAATGAAATCTGAAGTCCCTATCTAATGTCCTTTTCTTCATCTCTATTCTTAAACTCCTTTTCATAATAATTTTTCCCCTGTTTATGTCTTTAACCATGTCTATTTTAAGGTTGCTTATTTAATACTACAATTGCTATTTATTTTTTGTTTCATTTTGGATATAAAACATTATGTTGTAGTGCTTTATTTTAATTATGTGCAAATTTTTATGTTTCAAATCTTGTACTTGTCAATGATGTATTGTTATACCAGCTCTGTTCCTACCCCGGAAGAAAGCCCCAGGAAGTCTGAGGCAGTGGTCCCACTGTGAAATCTTAGGTGTATCATCCCATGATCGGAGTCCAGCAGAACCAAGCAAGCGAAAGTTGTAGAGCCCCAGGTATCAGCAGTGGTGGCTCCTGAGACTCTCAGCTCACAGACTAAATGTCTGTAAATCACCTACTTGAACTTCCAGGAGCCAAAATGGCAGAGTGATCAGTAAATGCTCTCTCTCCCTCCCTTTGTTGACCTTGAAAGATCCACAAAATATTTCCCCAGAAAAATCCTGGATCAGTGGGATCAACAGAAGGGGCAAACAGTCTCTTAGCACATGAGGCTAGGGAAATCACTAAGCAGGGTCCCTCTTTCTGTGGCTGAAGGTGACCAGTGTAGCACCTGATCTGTCCCAGACAACCCCACCTCAGAAAGCCAGGAGGAGATCCTGAGCCCCAGGGGAGAGGAGCCCCCAAACTCCAACACTAGGCCCCAAAGTGTGCCTCAGCACCCCAGGGGAACTGGGAAATATTAGTGCAGACAGGATCACTGACCACTAAGCTTGCCTATGCTCTAGCTCAGCAGAAAAGACCTCCTGTGGCCAGACCACTCCTCCCCCACACTTAACACAGCTAGCTCCAGGGAAACCCAGAAAGACTTCACCTGGCCTCTTCTTTCTCACACCAGCCAGCTCAGTATCAGGTAAGCTGCAGCATTTTAGCTTCTAGCTGTAAGAACAGAGGCCACAACACACAAAACCTCAAGTTCAAGGCACAAGAAGTGTGGGACAAAGACCCTTGTGCCCCAGAAGCAGAGATCTACTTTAAAAGCCAGGAAAATGGTGATCACCATGAGTAAGAAGCAAAGTAGAAAAGAAAAGACTAAAGAATGTTTCTATGGGGACAAGGACCTCAAAACATAAATACCAAAGAGGTCAGCATTGATAATGTACTCCCATCTGGAACTTTAGAAGGGAATATGAATTGGTCTGAAGCACAAAGAACATTCTTCGAAGAGCTCAAGAAGGATTTTAAAAGCCCAATTAAAGAAATAGAAGAAAAACTGACCAATGACTTTAAAAAAAAAGAAATCACAAAAAAATTTAAAAGAAAAATTGGACAAATGGAAAAGGAAGTACAAAAACTAATGGAAGAAGTTGAGATATATACCAAGTCCATATAAAGGATACTATGTTAACTTTTAAAACTCATTCAAGTCAGGTCCTGGATTCAAAGCCTATTTTTATTGCTCATTGTGTGCATTCCTTTGAATAAATTGTTCAGCTTTTCTGGATCTCAATTACTTTATCTAAAAATAGAACATCGACCTTGATGGCTGCTTATACCCAGTTCTAAAATGATAATATTGTCATTGTGTCTACCTAAAATTTGTTTGAAATATGACAGTCTAAGGGTAACTAATGTCAGGAGTAATATTGAGAAATGTAACTTAATCCAAGTATTCCATTATTAGAAACTTTCCTTGAAAATATTATGCAAAAAAGCAAAACAAACAAATAAAGATCTGTTAAAATATTTTCATATTGATTTCATATAATTCCAAAGAACTAAAAAAAAATCATGTCCAACAATAGTGGAATGGTTAAATAATTCGTGATGCATTTGTTTAATATAATACTATAGCTAAGATCAAAAAGTATGAAGAATATGAAAACATCTGTAAAATACATAAAGAGAAAGGAAGTGAAACCCAAAGTACAGAGTATATACTAATAACAATGAACTGGAAAAGAAAGAAAAACAAAAAAAGAAAAATGAATGAGAATGAAAGGACAGACACTTAGAGATTGCTCAACAATTATAATATTTTATGAATTAAAATTAATTTAAAAATAAACCATTACCATGCAAGTTTATTTGACTACATTCATGTTTACTGTTGAGGTTATTTTGTGTATGAATTCAAAAAATAGACATAATTGATCAATAATGCCACAATCACAAAAGACACAGCCTGAGCAGACAGCATTTTCCTGACTTCCTTTTCTCTTACCCACATGCAGCATATTATTCCATCTCATTTTCTGGGGAAAAAATACACATTTCAATTTGAAGATATTAAATATTTGCCCCAATTCTAGAGACAGTTATGTAGCACAAGCATACTAGAGGATGTTTTTGTGGTTGTTTCTAAGGGCAAAAAACATCAGCCTCCAATTATGGAAGTCAGTATTCCAAATATACGTATGGCACACAGCTGTTTCATTTTTAATTGCCATTTGTGGCCTGTCATCAAGGTACAGACTGCTAGGTAAACATGCTTTTTGATTGTTTGAAGTATGCATATAGGACATCTGCTGGTTTTCTTCCCTGTTTCAGGACATTAGACAACATCTAATCTTTGTGACAAAATATCTAGTTGCTTCAACATACTTTGGAGTATCATATGTACTTGATGGTGTAAAACAATCTTCAGATTTCAAAGTCCTTTATAATTGCAATATATAATTGTATAATAAATATTATTCTTATTTAAGACTGTGCTGATTCCTGTCATGATAATGCATGCAAAATTTATATTTAAATTTTGAAGACTAAATAAAATGCCAGAGAATTAGATATATTCTATCAAACTAGAAGGCCAGTGAATATGAAGACCCATATCCCAAATAGAACTCAAAGGCAAAACTAAAGATGATGAATTGGTAGAAATATCCACAAGTCACTTTTTGACATATGACTAGCAGGTAATATAAAATAAATTTTCACAAATGTTCCAGGTTTTACATTTCCAGTTCCAGTTGAAATATTCATTTGCACAGCTCTGTATAATGGCCATGCTGTCAATTCCTTTAGAGCTTGCCAGTTTCATCAAAGAATTCTGAGATGGAGGAGATAATTTTTCTAATCCATTTATTTTGCAGATAAAGAAACCAAGGACAAAAGAGCTTAAGTGACTTTTTCAAGGTCACGCAGAGATTCAACTCCAGGTCTTTTGATTAAATTCAGTGCTCTTTCCACTATACATTTTGGTCATTATAAACTTTCATGCCTGAATAGGAAAATTTAAAGCAATAAATCTTGTATTCCCAAAATTTTAAAACCTATTTTGCAAGGAACAGTTTTTAAAATTAGGTATACCAAGGTCTAGTGAAGGCAAAGTCTTAAAAAAGACTTAATACTGGAATATAAAAGTTATTTTGCTAGAAACACCAGCTAGATAGCCAACTATAAAACTAGAAGACTTGGATTCCAGCTCTTCATTGACATATACTGACTATGTGACCTTGAGCATGTAACTTACCCTCTCAGCGTTCTAGGCAACTCTCTAAAATTGTACAACATCATAGATCCTGACTTTCATTGATGTAGGAAGTTTTCTCAACTAGGAATCCTTCATATTGAAAAAATTACAAGTCTAGCCCCAAACATTTTATTACAAAAACCAAAATTAAATCTCCTCTAAGTACAAGATCTGATTAAAAATTCAATATGAAGGTATTATGTCTTTTGGCTTTATGGTAAATCAAATTTATATATCAGGTAAGTTAAGTGTCTGTTCTAGAATAAAAGAGATGAAATGAAAGGATGTGGACGCAACTTCTCAATGGTACTACTGCATTTTTTTCCTTCCTTTTCCTTAAGGACCAAAAGGGATGAAAATTGTATTAAAACAGTGGAACATTCTCAGAACAATATCCACAAATGCCAATAATTATAGATTTTGCTTTTCTTATGTTCTCTAGGCTCTAATCTTTAGTAGCCTATTATAATGAGTGGTACAACATCGGATACTTTCCACATGACACTCATTTATCATACTCAAATTATAGACCATAGGCCAAGATTCTGGTCAAATAGGATTTAGTTTAAATAATGCAAAAGCAACCACAGGAAATGTTGTGATAGACGTCAAGAGCTACAGTGTCCATGTTACTGAACTAGACAGCACACACAAAAAAAGAAGACATTATATAGCCCTAAAACTTTAATCTTCCCACCTCCTAGTATTAGGAAGTAAATCACCCAGTCAATCACCACTGAATTTGTATGTTAATTATAGGATCACAGCTTTTTTATTTTTAATATAGGCATTGTGCCAGCTGCTTGGCAGATTAGTGACGTTTTCTTGGAAATTCAGTAAGTTGTTTGCCAGGGATTCAAATAAGACACAGTGGGAAGCCTTATTAATCTGAGTTTGGGTCTCCAGTCCCTGATTAGATGTAACAGGAAAAGGAAATTTTCCTTCTATAGTTGTAATTACAGATAGGGAATTCTTTTTTAGCTCTCCATATTTTACTAATGATTTTGTTAATATAAAATTCATGCCTTTCTATCCCTTGACAATAAAAAGTCCAAGCTTGAACAAAAAGCATTCTTTAGGAACAAAGGATGATGTAAGGCTATCTAAAGCAAATTGTGCTTCACAATGATTAGGGATCACATCTTTTCTATTTTCTGTAAAAGACTTCCTATATTGTGGACATCTAAAAAATGATGAGACAACTCATCCTAACTTTGAATTAATGAAATATTTAATAGTGAGTTTCAGCAAAACAATATCACTCTCCTTCCTAACTGGTGCTGAAATAATAAAAAATAATGCTACCAATATTAAAATGATAATAAAATAGTTAATTTTTAATGTTATCATTGCTTCTAACTTATGGAAACTTGCCAGGCCTAGAGGCCTGAGGGCTACCCGAGTCTTCTTACCTCACCTCCCGAGGTCTTCGGTTGGCCAAACCAGATGCTCGTATGAGAGAAAGGACCTTCCAGAGTCGAACAAGGGTT